>NW_026851848.1:0-228934 GCF_026571515.1 Ruditapes philippinarum | reverse complement strand
TTTGTATTTTATTTCTCTTGGATATGTCTCATTAAAAAAAAATTGGTTAAAATCATCAGCAATAATAGTGTATTTTTTAGATTTTTTTATTTACAAGGTAAAGATGTAGAGGCCAGAGCACATCGTTTTTATTTTAATTTAAATGTCACTTAAGCACTACAGTGTTTAGTTGTCCTTTTCAACTTCACACTAAATTCCATTTTCAACTTGTTTGCTTCTTACAATTGTATAGCATTTCTAAAAGTATTGCATTACAATCCGCTGGTTTATTAATTACATGTTTAATGTGTACTTCCTAATCGCCTGTCCAAAAATCAGAACAGGTAAAGCAGAATCTATTTTTAGAATATCGAAGGTTAACTCATATCATGACCTAGTAAAAATATGTAAACAAACCACAAGAATCGGAAGTAGAACTGATATTATAACTTCCTTACCATGATTTCAAGACTACATGGCGGTAAAGTGTCTTACATGCATTTTCAAAAAATAGATATTTATACTAGCCATTGAACTGTATCTAATATATTAATAACTGCTGAATATTCAGCTAAACCCGCGGTATGAGTCACGAAAATAGTTCTTCTTTTATTAATGCGCGAGTTATCCTAGAGTCACGAAAAACTTTTGATTTGTTAATAATAATGTTTTGTATAATGTAGAAATATTTATTTCCTACTAATAATGTCTTGGAACTCAGAGGTTACACCTTTATTGTAGTATAATTTGCTGTCCTACTTTTTCGACAGCGGTAAATCGTTTCAGCAGTAATTTGCATATTGCGCAATAATACTACGGGACTACAACGTTTTTTATCAATAATATACGTTCATATTTTAACTTGGATAACTTAATTTGAAATTGAAAAGGCTAAATATGGAAGACATTAAGATATCCAGACAAAGTATGGGAGTTTTGAAGGATCAAATTCATGTACTATTTCTTGGGCTGTTAATTGGTTTAGGACACATTGCGCGAGTGTAGCCAACGAAATCCCATGTGTAGATGACTTAGCTCTGAACGCGCCTGAGGGCGCGTCCGTCGCAAAAACATAAAAGTCGATTTCAGCAAAAATGGCAGTTATAACCTTTTACCCTTGAACCCTCGATATTGGTATTAATGATACTATACTACATGTAAAGAAATGTCAATTGCATTACTGTATAGAAAGCAATTTAACAATCCCGTAGTTTAGTAATGTTCTTTTCAAGCCTAAAATTTAGAGAACTACATGTTTCATTACTAAATTTATGGATGTTATGTGTTATTTAAAGCAATCACAAATTATTGTTTGCAAGGAATCTATACCATTTAACTTCATATTGAAGCAGGTGTGTAATCAAACCTTTAAGGTAATTATGCCTTAACTCACATGTTGTTGAACAATTGCATTTATCATAATTTACATGCAGTTATTGACTGTTCTATACACTGTCATTCAAGTAAAATATTTCGAGTCATACATGGTTACTATCAAAAATGATTCAAACATATCCTATTTTCATTATCGCATTCAAATTATACAGATATGTTTGCGAAGATTTCTTTTAACAAACCTTCAAGCCATTAACATTACAAAATCAGTAACTCTTTTTATTGATGTGATTCAAAATTGTACGGTAATGAAAATATATTTTCAGACAAGAATGATATTTTGAGGCTCTAGAGAAATTATTTGATAATTTTTGTGTTTTATCTACGTAACTTATTATTTCCCCTGGTCGAAGTTTTGTGTTATATCTACGTTACTTATCCATCCCCCTGGCCGTTGTTGTTGACTATTATTTAGGTAGTATCTATTATCAAAATGACGATGGTCAAGATTGTCTAATGTTAGAAAAAAAGAATAACGATTTGGTGTGTTATTCATCTCGACTAATGTAATATGATTTGTTTCCCAAAAGACCCTTCAGAGGGTCAACTGTCTGCTTTCGATAAATTAACCCTTTTATATAACAGATGAAAAAATATTCTTGAAATCTTAGTTTAAATCTTGATAATTGAACTAAAATCAGAGACGTTTAAGAGAATTTAAAAACTTTTGGGCACATCTCAGCGGTCGGTCAATCTAACCTGCTTTCCTGGAGTACTAAGTGAGTCAGCGGCGAGACGCAAATGACCTTTAGACTCTGGGATCAGTTCCGCGGAAAAAGTCACCTTGCTCGATGAAAGAATCAGAGGACCCTGAATTACAAACCTTGTGCTCTACATAATGAGCTAAGCTAACAAATAAACGTATACAGCTTACAAAATTTCTTATTCTCTGAATGTCCATTTCAATAGTATGCCAATTTGCTACTGTGCTTAGTGATTATGTTTTCTGTTATATAGAAAATAAAACAAATACAAAGCTGTTCAGTAAAAAAGTTCATTTTGGGTCTTTGAGTACATATTGTAGATCGTGAAGCTTGAACCAGATTATATGCTAGCTTAGAGTGAAAATTAAAATGGACTTCAACATCAAATAATAACATTCATGTATAGATGTACAGAAATATAGAACATTTTAGAAAAAGCTGGCACAGTTTGTTAAAATCATCTCTATTTGCTTGCTAGACCCTTAGAAACATCAATTTATACATAAATAAACTAAATTAAGAAGTACAATTTTAGTTCTTGGCAAATGATTTCCTACTTTAAATCCATCAGTAACAAATATTGACAACTGTAACAAAGTTAGTAGATTTGTAGAATGTTCTTTAAGGTGCATTGGAGAATCCATCAATCCAATTAGTAGAGAAGTATAGCATTAGTTAAGGATATTGAACGACCGTTTAATTTCATTTCAGCGGTCTACATCGTCACGTAGTCACATTCTATAAATGTTCATTACCCTCAAAACCTCTTTTCTTTTGAATTGCGGAAGAAAATAAGAACAGTTTTCAGAAGTTGAAAACAAAACAGGCATAACATTTTCAATGTATAATATGATAAACTAGCTTTATACTCATTGGTTGATGTTACCATTTCAATCATGAAAAGACAGAATATTATGATTTCTATAAGTATGACAAACATATATCAATTTGTTCAAAAGTTTACCCATAAACATGTTGGCAGACATTGTTACATCAGCCTGAAAGGCAACAGCCATCGTACTCTCTTTGATTCGATCCTTTCTGGAATGTTTGAATTCTGAATGATGGTATACTCTTACCATAAATGAATAAAGATTTGAACAGTAATTAGAGTATCTGTACAAAATAATAAGTATGGCATAGCATATCAGCCTGCTTCATGTCACGTGATATCAAACCACGCAAAGCCACATCAATTCACTGTGGATATGCCGTTAAAGGCCCATTAAGCCAAAATATGTTGAAAATTTCTATAATTCAAATTTCAAAGCTTTATATTTTCGATGCTTAATATTTTACAGTTTAATAAGCAATACTTTTTTGCCGTAAAATAGAGAAAAAAACAGATGTGTTCATACGGCGGTTATCATGAAACCTTCAATGTGACACGTTAGTGCCATTCCATGAAAAGCAGCGTAGGGTCATAGAAAGCGTGTGCCCTAAACGAGTAAATAATGCTCAGAACTAAATTAAATGGAATTTTGAAAGGGGTTCAAAGGTTATGACTTATAGTGTTATAGTGATTTAATATTCTGTATGGTCAAACATCACTTTTGCTACCTTTATTACAAAATATTTAAAATGCAACGTTATTCTATTTCTTATCTGGAATAACAAAACTAAAAAACACATGTTTGCTTTCACTACAGGAAAAAAAGAATTTATCCATTTCTAAGACTTAATATGCCTTAAAGACATAACATACTTTTAATACTGACTAAATCTTAACATTTAATGGAAAATCTGCCTAATAAGATTGTATGTGCAACGACTATATAAGAATGATTAAATCACTTAGTTACAAGTGACATTCAAAACTGAAGCCGAAGAATATGAACATAATAATTCATGTTTCAAAACATTTTAATATGATTTGTCTATTGTCTCTGTCAATTCATTCTCAAAGAAAAATACATCATATCAATTGTATGTTATCTTAAATTGAAGATTGTCTTTCAACACACAGTATATTTAATTAGCAGAAAACCAGATGCCATTACTGGTTATATTCAGAGTACCAGAAATGGATAAAACGTTTATCAATGTTGTCTGTTTTAGATTACTCTGCAATATCGTTCAAGCAATGTTACTTTATGAGTTTTTCTGCTAACATATCAGTAGTAAGTATAACATTTTTATGAACTTATTTGTATATTTTATTGTATCTTAAATACTAATCAGCATGTCAATTCCGACTGCATATCATATACTCTTAAAACAATATATCTACGCTAAAGTGATAAGCCTTTGACACCAGTATTCTGACAGGCCTGTCTGTACATCCGGGCAATAAGCCTGAACATCCGGGCAATCAGCCAAGTCCCCACACTGTCAGCTGACAAACATCAAATTTATTTAAACCAATGTATATGGAGATGAATATCCGTCAAATGTATTGATTATTGATGACATGTTTATATCTGAATACTTTTTCATACATACTGGATTTGTACTTCTTTTATGTAAATGGATTTACATAAAAGAAAGAAAAATTAAAAATATATGTATGATAATGTAAGGTATTGTGATGAAGATTGCTCGAAAATTACATGTTTTACATGTATTTTACTTTCATTATAATTTGCTATAAGTATGTAATTACTAATAAACGTTTGAATTGAATTGATTAATGCAGAAATTGTATTATTGCTTTTGGTGATAAACTATTGTGTAGACTGTTGATAAACTATTGTGTAGACGTTTTTATTTTATGCTTTTCAGTGGATTACTGATTTATCCGTGAAAATTATATTTGATAATTTCACAGTGAAAATTATCAAAATATAATTTCACACTTTTCAATGCCGAAACTACTTTTTTAAGATTTTTCCCATGGGGTACCTCAATTTTATTTTTGCTAACAATTCTGACAATGTCAGGCTGTTTAAAGAAAACGCAAAGCTGAAATTGATAAATAACTTAAATGTCAAAAGTAATAAAAAGAAGAAAACTTACTTCTATTCATTCAAATTCCAATCACCAAATTTCATCTCTAAATTGTTTGTTTCATTTTTATAGTCTGAAAAATACATTCCTTCCACATGCTGCTCTTGATGACATTTGGGCATATTAAAGTATCCTACAAGCAATAACTGCCGTATGCTTTATGAAAAATTGAAAAGCAATGACAGCTATCAGCTCGTAGAACAAGTTAAATACCCAGCGTTCCGAGCAAGTTCCAAGTTTTCCAATTTAATAGCTGCCTTTTTCTTGTTTTCACATATGTCAACACTTATTTTTTGTCTGTTTCAATCCTCAAATATGTTTTCTTTCTTTTAAAAAGGTGAATGACTAACAAATCCAAATGATATCCCTCTGAATCAAACACAATTATTTTCCTCCCGTGAAATACACAACTTTAAAAAATGGCTGCCGCTTACATTTAACAAAGCCAGGTCTAATATAAATTCGCAGTAAGTAACAGAAATATGGATGGATGGTTGGAATTTTTCTCCTACAAGAATTGTTTGTTTTTATTATTAAACAAACGATCATTCATATTTTTTTAACAAAATAAATAATATCACTGCCATTTAACGTTGATTGTCGGACTTATTTTTCAGCTCAAGACTTCTTGTTTTTAATGAGAAATTCCGACAAAATGGGGCTCTCAATGGGGAAAACAGATTTTAATATTTACGTTAATATTATGGAAATTTCGTTTTAACTTGTTTTTTTACGCCACTCGTGAGAATACTGTTTTTAAAGCCCACTCGATGAAATAAAATTTCATCTTACACACAAACAAACAAATATCCTCTATATATTCAATAAATGCTTTATCACATCGTACAATGAAATGGGTAGACAACATTTAAACGCGTGGACATCTGTACTAGTATATATATATGTTGGTATTAAAACATAATTGACCAACGGTAAGTATTTATCTATATTTAATATAGTTATGGATGCAAAGTCAACATCTAAAGGAACCTGCTATCAAATTTTTGGTCCTATACAAGCTATACTTTACGTGAATTTTGATTGAAAATGATGAGATGCAGCATTTTTCTTTAAAAAAATCACTAAGATAACGTTTTCTCAGGAAAATAAATTATTTTAAGATAAGATTCGCAAATGACAACGTTTTATCATAAATTATTCCAAAACATACTTTCAAAAATGCTTTTCTTTTTAAGATATAGGGTATTTATCTATTTAATGATGATATCGACATCCACTCATCAGCAGTTAATGTTAATGAATAACGCTGAAAAACCGTTGGACCTCATCCTTATAAATTCCATCTACACTTCAATAACTTTTAAATTGTCCGCCATTTAAAAATTGATTATTTTACAGCATGTCAATAAATTTAAAGTTAATGTGTTAAAGTTAGTGTGTGTGCGTATGTGTGGGGGTTAAAACGTGTGCACCTTTCTTTGAGTACTCCTGGGGTGGGGGCTATTATTTGTTTTATATCGGTTCTAGGCGCATTTCTCTGATGACAGATCGTTTGTTATTGGTCGTGACATTTGTTCTTCTTTCATCTGTTCTCGTCTCTGTTCTCCTCCGTTCTTCTGTCATCGTCTGTATTCTTCTGTAATACCTGGCCTCCGTTTTCTTGTTGTCAGTTCTTCTGTCATCGGTCACCGTCTCTGTTATCGATCCTTGTCTCCAATCTTCTATCATCAGTCCTCGTCTATGTTTTTCTGTTATCAATCCTTGTCTCTTTTGTCTTGTTGCCAATTCTTCTGTTATCGGGCCCTGTCTCTGTACTTCTGTCATCAGTCTTCGTCTCCGTTTTCCTGTTATCGGTACCTGTCACTGTTCTTTTGTTATCGGTTCCTGTCTCTGTTCTTCTGGTATCGGCCCTCGTCTCCGTTTTCTTGTTGTCATTTCTTCTGTCTCTGTCCTACTGTTAGCGGTCCCTGTTCCTGTCTCTGTTCTCCTGTCAATCAGTTCGCGTGTTCGTTTCCTTGTTGTCAATTCTTCTATTATCGGTCCCTGTCTCTGTTCTTCTGTTATCGGTCCATGTCTCTGTTCTTCTGGTATCGATCCTCGTCTCCGTTCGCTTGTTGTCAATTGTTCTGTTATCAATCCATGTCTCCGTTCTTCTGTTATCGGTCCTCGTCTTCGGTCTTATTCTTTCGGTACTTGTTTCCTGTTCCGTTAAGGTCTTCTCTTGTATCTATCGTTGCTGTCATTCTGTGTCCATGTCCTGGTTTTGTCAGTCTTATAGTCATTTTATTCGTTCAGTGGAGTAGCGGGGGATCGAACTCACGACCCCTTGATTTGTAGGCAGACAGTGTTACCACTGCACCATAGCGCCCGCTCTGAATAATCAAAGCACAGAAGGCGCTGAATTTGTTTGGGTCTCAGAATGTAAGAAAGGTGCAGGTTGTGAGATTATATGTATAGTGCCACCAATGCTTTCCAGCGTTTTAATTGTAGTAAATTGGCTATAAGACTAATTGCAACACTGATATTCAATCCAATGTTTATTTGACTTTAACAATTTGAAAAAAAATGAGTTACCTTTACTGGGATTAGAACTCCAGACCTCTCGCTTCCTAAGCGAGCCCGAAAACCCTTCAGCCACGGTGAATTTATATGTGAACGGGCTGAAGAAAACCATATTATTCTAAATTAGGGCTTGTAACGACTTTAACTGTTGTTTAACACAGATGTAAATAATCCTGGAGCTTACTATAAGCATTAATATTTATAAAGAATCAAAGGGCTGCAAGTTCTGTGGTATTTTCTGATCTTTGCAATCTAAATCGTACTGTATATCTGTATGCATTTTCCTGTATAGGTTTATTTTTATGTATTTTAATTCATTTTGCAAGGCACCAGAGATTGATACATACGGAATTCTGCATAACTAGAGTTGCATCAAAAAATCATTTATGTTCATTTTTTACGACAGCCACACTTTATCCTTGCATATCATGGCTACTTCCTTAACAAAAACACTTAAAAAAGAATTTAACAAAAAAAAAAGTTTCCTCGACTGGGATTCGAACTCAAGACCTCTCACTCACTAGGCGAGCGCGTTACCACTGTACCACGGAGAAGTTATACACAGAAAGTCTGAATAATATCAAGTCATTCTAAATTTAGAACTTCCATTGCATTTCGGGTTTGTAATCCTTATTAATTTCGAGGTATTTTGTTCAGGGTAAACCTGTTGTTTAAAATTGAAGTAAATATTTTAGCGAAAATCCTCTCGCCCAAACAGTCCGACATGTAGAATCTATATATTCCACTACTCGGTTTGTGTAGTATTCGGTAATAAATAGTATTTTCATTGATAAAATCATATTCATCCGCGTAATTTGTGATTGTGCATTTATTGACAATTCTATAAGCCAACGCTGTTGTTTAACTTTAAATGCGTTGTAATTTGTTGGATACTTGTAACAAAATAAAATATTTCTTTCTTTTAAATCGCTAGTTTTAAGCTGTTTTGGGAACTACTTGTTGTTAGGTTTGTCGTAAACTTCTGTGTCAGAGATTGAATGTCCGCTTTGTATTTAGTTATTTTCGATCAGAAAATACAATAAAACAATATTAGAAATCTTCGACCATTCGGGAATTACTTTGCTTGAAAATTGATGCGCCTGTCTTTGACCATCTTTACGCAGTGATCTCCCCTGAATTTTTCGGCTTTAGTGTACATACAAAAGGGAAGTAACCGCTTCAAAAAAGTGGACTACTTTCGGCATTTGCAATTAACAACATTAGACTCTGAAATTTCGCTACCATTATTTGTTTGGTCTGACGACCCAAACAAATAAAAACCATTTTTGAAAGTCCTTTATACATTAAATACTATTTCAATGGCTAACAAAGGGTGTATAACAATTATATTTTAACACCTCTACTATGTAGCCAACCCACGTGACATTTTATATATCTACAAAGAGAATATTACTCGATTAAAGTAAATATTTTTATAGATAACTTTGCGGTTACATTAAGATATCCTGGAAATTTATTGGAGGGTATCCGTAATTCTAATGAATATCAAATGATGTGATAATCTTCTTGTAGAATTTTCTCAAAACCGAGACTGAATTCCAAAATTTTCGAGAGCTGCCATGGTATAGCAAGCACACGTAGCAATCTCCCGGTTTCAGACAGTTTATGACTCGATGAAAATATGGTGTTGTTGTTCTTTTTAACTTTTACAAAATTTCAAATTAAATCATCACTTATTTTTAAACAAGATGGTAAACATTTGTGGTTTTCTGTATTTTTGTTAAGAATGTGATAAAGTTTACACTTATAATTTTAAGATGACTTTTTAATATTATCCATTATACATCGTATACCTTAATGCAGTTATAATTGAATCTAAAAAAATGAATTATGCGACAGAAAACAACAAATACAAACAAAACAACACACAAAAAACTTACATGCAGCATACATGTGTAATGTTCACAATGTTTTGAAAACGGCTAGGCTATTTATTGATTTTCATTATTTCAGCAAGTGACACGTTTTACAGAAATGTTGTTGTAACCATTTTAAAAGTAGATTTGTAAAGTAAGTTGGATATATATTTTTACCTAGTTTGCTCAACATTAAATTAACACATTTTTATATATAAACCTGAGGTACAGAATATAGACAGAAAACAACTGTCATAGATTGAGATAGAGCCATTATGCCGTAGATATTTGGGTTACAAAAGGAGGTTTTGATCCTGATAATGTTTTAAGTAGGATAAACTTATTACAAGGTTATATTCTTAAAATTTTGTACTGCCTTAATTCACATTTTTTGAATACGTGCAATTATGTAATTATTATGTCTTTAGTTAGTTTCTGGACAAAAGGTTTAACAAAGGTGGTAGCTTTTATTTTATAGATAAATTTTATAATCACATGTCGTTTTTAAAAAAATTAGGTGATGATTTATCGCATTCTCAATCCCGCTTTTGCATGTTGGAACAACAATATTTTATTTGTTTGTATACATAGCCTAATTGCTTATTTTGTATAGTCTTATTTTATTGACCCGTCAATTATGGATATTGTACAACAACATTGACCTGGCATTCTTGCATTTGACCCTGTAGTCGGTATATTCCGTAAACGTTACGATCTACCTGTAAATCAATATAAATATCGAATTGATAAAATTGTGTAAATTAAAAATCCATCTTAGCGCAGTTGGAAAAGGGGTTTCACTTCACTTGAAGAATGTAGACGAATTCTGGTAGGTTCGAATCCTATTACAGCACCTTAATTTTTATATTTAAAAATTAAAATTGCCATTCTCTCAAAACTATTGCAAATCTTTTATTTGTGGTGTACCAACAGTGTAGTATTTATAATAATTGCCTTTATAACGCGTATGCGCTAACGCATAAACGATTTCATAATGTCACAAAAAGAACCGTTGAAAGATACTGTTATAAAAAATATTATACTGTTATAAAATAAAAAAATATATATAATTGTGTATAAAAACACCACTTAAAAGGGATTCTAACACTAGGTGTAGTAAAACTATTTCAAATAAATTCTTGCGAGTAAATTTAAAAAAAAACATAACGGGGGACCGAACCATAGACCTTCAGATCGGTAGTCCGACATCTATACCAATACACCACACTAACTGACGAGTGAAGTTAGCAAATATATAGATATATTTGATAGATACTGGTCAGTGTTTATTCAAATGACCTTTACGAAAGTTAATGAAGTGCCAGGTCAATATTGTTGGACAATACATTACAACACTCATTAAAATATTAGATTCCACTTCGATTTCGTTAGTAAAGTTTACGATAATTAATATGGAGTATATAACTATAAAACTAATGTTAGTGAAAGTCACATCTGCTAAAAACGTAAACGTTGTCGTTACTTCTGCAATAGCACAGCCGGTTATGTAATTGGCTGATATGTGAGAGGTCTATGGTTCGAGTCCTACTGTTGCCATTGTTTTTTGCGGTTTTTTTTTTTTTTTTTTGGTGGGGGGGGGGGTATTTTAGCAGTATATATTTTAAACCTCTTTTTCGTCTCGGTTTGTATGTTGTATTGTGTTTATGGCATTGAAATGACAATTTTTGACATCTTTTTATTTCAATCAAAATAATTTTTAATTATTAACTTTAAACCATCAATACCATAATAAGTGGAAAATATATAAAAACAAAAAGAACAACTTAAAAAATCATAGCTACTAATAATGCTGAAAATTACGGAGCACCTTAAGTGACATTTTCGGAATTGAATTCGTTTTTACGAGATAATAATTCGTTTTAACGAATCAATATTTCGTAATTACGAAATAATATTTCGTTATAATGAATTGATCTTTCGCAATTAAGATTTTTTATTTCGTTATTACGAAATATTTTTTCGTAATTACGAAATATTAATTTGTTATTACGAAATATTATTTTTTGTAAGGATTTGATTTAATGTTAAATATAAGTGAAGGAAACAAAACATAAAATGTGATTTTTTCTATCTAAGTCTTAAACCTTAATGCGCTAGTAAAACAGTACTGTTTAAAACTGTTAATTGAGCCATTAGGCTTATAAAAGTTATATTTGGTGTCAAGGTTGATCCAGGCATGAAGATGACCTCCTTTGATGGTGAGATTAGTTAGTTCTATGGCAAGCTCACAATGACCTTCAATTCAAACTCTGCCAGGCCAAATTACTTAAGTATAAGATTTTGCTTGTTTTCCTCATTACTGCATGTAAGTATCGTGATTGTTCATTGTTCAGTAGGTTGAAGGTCAAGGTCACAATGTACACACAACAATGTTAGCACGCAGTCTTATCATATTGTAAAAATGTTGTCTATGGCTAACCCATATTATGCCCCATCAAAAGGCGGGAATGATATGGTTTTAGTCTCTGCCCGTCAATCCCTCTGTCCGTCCGTCTGTCCTTCCGTCCCAATTTTTTTTCTTTCGGGGTCCATTGTTATTCGTTAATAAGGCTAGAGTTATAGTTCTTTAATAAAACAAATAGACAACGAATAGCAAGCAAACCCAAATATTTAATTTGATTTAACATAGAATTCAATAATGAATTACAATTAATAGACAAAAATACCATTTTCCAAGATATGCTTATAATGTATTTATCTGTCTCTATTGTCTGAAAAGAACAGGGAACATTTCCTCAATTTAAGTCAATAATATTCGTAAGCATTTGATTTCAATCATCACACAGAACATATCATATTAATAAAATATCCAAAGATTTTTCACTTTGTATATGTCATAAAAACATTAACATCTAATAATTTGACACTAGTATAAAGCACGTATTGAATATTAACTTCTACACAATAGTTTGTCATTTTCAAAAGTAAAGTTTTAAACTTTTTGCATTAAAAATCGAAATTTTATAATTTTATATTGGGGAATACTTTAAAATTTCATCATGTATGTTAATAAATAATATAATAGAAGACAACTTAAGTTATGAATTTAAAAACCACTCAAACATTTAAAATAATAACATTCAGATAAAACATGTTATCAAGATCATTATTTTGGAGGGATTTTATCTGCTTTTTATTTTAAAAATTGGGGTGATTTTTTAAAATATAAAATGAAATAATAATTAAGAAAAAAAAAACTTTATAAGTTTGGGAAAAAGGCTTTTTTTGGGTAGAGGTATTTATTAAAAAAAAGGTTTTTTTGATACTGTAATGTTTTTAAGCAAAATTACATAAAACCCAAATGTTACCCCACCCCAATTTTTCTAATTAAAAATTATAATATTTTTTAAGTATCAAAAATACCTTTTGTTCCCAATGTTTTTACAAAATTTAGCTCTATTTAAATTTAAAAGTTTTTTTTCTGCTTAAATACAAATATAAAAAAAACGAATACGAATAACTTTTAAAAATGTTCCTATTTAGGGGAAAATATGCACCTGACCGGGCGTATTTATGCATTTGATAAAAATCTATGGTTTAGCTAAAAAAAAAAAGGCCCCAAAGTTATAGGATAGAAAAAAATGCCCCCCTGAGGAAACCGAAGGGGAATAGTCCCACGCCGGGATGGTCCCCACCTTTTAACCGTAATTTTCCCCTAATGTAAAACATCTGAACCATAACATAATTTGGGAAAACAGTTTAAAATACAATTTTTCTGAAAATAAGTTTATTCCTTTTTTTTAAAGGGCACAATTACTTTTCGCCCTATTTTTTTATTAAAGTGTCTTTTTTCATTTAAGAGGGGGAAAAATCCCAAGAATGTTTAACTGTTTTTTGGGTTTTCGGTTTTACGAATTAATAAATAATTATCCCTAAAAACTTTTCATAAATGAATAAATGAAAAATTTTTTTCCCCTTTTTATTATACATTAAGAGGGTGATCATTTCGTTAACAAAACTCCAAAAATTCTGTTTAGCAAAAATTATTCCCAAGGAACATTTCAAAAAACGAGTAGGGAAAACGGAAAAACGATATTTCAAATAAATTAAACGACGTTTGAAAATCGTTAACACTGTTTTATTCAACTCTAATTTGGATTGATAAATCCTGACTATTTAAACATTTTTTGATTAGAGTGTCTTTAAATTTTGTCAGTAGTTGCTTTTGATATTCTTATTTCCCTTTTTTTGATTATATTTTAAAAACGTTTTTCCCTTTTCAAATAAAATTCTTTTTTTCCAGATTAATTCTAGTGAGTACATTATAATTGCTAAAATGTTTGTGCATAAATTTTACAGCATATTGTAAACTATATATGCTGCGTGTGCGTGTGTCTGTGTGTGTTTTCCGAAAATGACATCTGCAAAATTCCAAATTTTAAAATTCGATGATAATGAGTAATCAAAAAAAATAGGCAAAACATCATCCTAAACTTAGAAGTGTTAAACGTTGTCATATTCTTAACAAAAATACATAAAACAACAAAATATTACCATTTTGTTAAAAAAAAATGAGTGACGATTTAAGTGAAAATTTAAGTGAAAATTTTGTATCAGTTTTAAACAACAACAATAACAACAACATGTTTTCATCGACCCATAAAAATGTCTGAATTCGGGACATTGGAACGTGTGCTTTCTATACCATAGCAGCTCTAGTTCAGTCTCGGTTTTGAGAAAATTCTACAAGAAGATTATCACATCATTTGATATACATTAGATATACATTAGAATTCCGGGTACACTCCAATAAATTTCCAGGATATCTTAATGTAACAGCATAGTTATCTATAAAAATATTTCTTAAATCGAGTAATAATTTCTTTGACCATATACAAAAGTCACGTGGGTTGGCTACATAGAAGAGGTGTTAAAATATAATTGTAATACACCCTTTGTTAGCCATTGAAATAGTGTTTAATGTATAAAGGACTTTCAAAAATGGTTATTATTCAGAGCGGGCGCTATGGTGCAGTGGTAACACTGTCTGCCTACAAATTAAGGGGTCGTGAGTTCGATCCCCCGCTACTCCAATGAACGAATAAAATTACTAAAAGGCGAGTTATTGACGAGGACTGATAACAGGAGTAAGGAGACGAGGACTAATAACAGAAAAACAGTGACGATGACTGCTAACATAAGAACGGAGACGAGAACTGATAAAAGACCTACGGAGATGAGGACAGATAACAGATGGACGGACACGTGGACAGATAACAGATGGACGAAGACATGGACAAATAACAGATGGACGGACAAGTGGACAGATAACAGATGGACGAAGACATGGACAGCGAACAAATGGATGGACATGTGGACAGATAACAGATGGACGAAGATATGGACAGATAACAGGTGGACGGACACGTAGACAAATAACAGATGGACGGACACCTGAACTGATAACAGATGCATGGACACGTGGACTGATAACACAGATGGACGAACCCCTGGACTGATAACAGATGCATGAACACTTGGACTGATAACAGATGGACGGACACCTGGACAGATAACAGATGGACGGACACGTGGACTGATAACAGATGCATGGACACGTGGACAGATAACAGATGGACGAAAACGTGGACTGATAACAGATGGACGAAAACGTGGACTGATGACATATAGACGAAAACGTGGACAGATAACAGATGGACGAAGACGTGGATTGTAAAATATGAAGAAACTAAATACAAACGGGACAGTAACAGATGGAGAAAGAAAAATTGAAGATAAAAATGGACGGACACCCGATGATCAGATGAAACCGTGGCTATTAAAAGATGGGCCCCTGGACTGATATGGGAAAGTGGGCTTAAAAAGGACGAACATTGACTGATAAAATGGAGAAGCTGAAAATGACAATAGACAACGTAGACGAGGCTGATAAAGGAAAAAATGGGAAAGATGATAAAAGGAGGGGAAAGGAAAAAAATGGGCGAGTCGAGGACTCAAAGGAAAACGGAGACAAAACCGGGGGCAGGGGCATAACACGAAACAGAAACAATGTGTCTAACAAAAAAAAGGTCGGGAAAAGATAACAAAAAACAAAAAACAGACAACGGAGCGAGGATGATAGCAAAAAGGCGGGGGACGAGGCCCTAACATATTAACAAAGACGAAAACTGAGGAACTTAAAATGAAACTAATTCAAATAAAAACTCAAATAATCAATAAAAACGGATATTTGCAAAGACTAAATAGTATTTTTGGAAACTGTATCCCAGCAGCTTTAGCACATTTGTGTGCGTTTTCCGATTCTGTAATTGTGATCGCAAATTTGGGGCGGGAGTCAAAGTATGTGGTTTTGTTTTGTTTCAGTAAATCAAATATTTTTTTTTCAACTTTTTTTTTATTTTGTGTGTTATTTTGTCAGTTCAATAGAATGCATTTCGAGATAGTTAAGTGCACAACTACAATTTTATACAACAAAATATTTTATTTTACATATAAAAACCATTTTACCTATCGAATTTGATAATTATATTCGGGTATAGTATCTGTGGAATACAGTTAATATCCATTTTATTTGTCTGGTGCTGGCAAGTGTGGGCCCTGGTGCTTTAGGGTGCAAAATTTAATAAGGTTTAAAGTGGTTTTTAAAAGCATTAAAAAAATAATAATTATATAATTTAAAGTATAAATAAACCCTTTTTCTCCCATGAAAACCTAATAGTGGGGTGTTACGCAAAAATTTTTAAATCACTTGTTAAAAGGAACTCCCTGAGGTCCAAAGGCCTTTAAAAAAATTTAAATTTTGAAAAATATTAAAATTTTCAAGTGGAACACTTAAAAATGGTTTTAAATCTGAGGATCAATTTTAACAAAAAATATTTTTAAGAATTGAAAATTTAATCATTTTCTTTCTATTGTGCAAATTCCCCTTTAATAAAAAACATATGAATTGGTTTTAAAAGTGAAAAAAAATAAGCAATCAAATTTAATTTGCCCCAAAATTTTTCTTCCAATCATTTGACAATAGCATGTAATGGATGAGAAGGCATACATTCCATTAAAATAGTTTGCACAATTAATTAATTAATTAAATGTTAAGCCTATTTTTTACAAAAATGATAAATAAATATAAACTTCTTAAAGAATTGCAGAGGAATCAATCAAGTAAGCTGGTTTCTTTATATAATAAATTTTATAAGTGTATGGGATAAATTATTAGCTAATATTACAGTCTATGGTAATTTATTATTTTCATATAAACTTATCATTTAACTCGATATTTGTCTCATTGCAAGTACCATCGTAAGTATTGAAACAATGTTAGCTTTTAAAAAAGCTAGTAGCGACTCGCTTGGTAATTTTTTTCAAGGGGTGTGTTTAAATGTAAAAATGACAGTTCTGTTAGCTGAAGAGACTTCAGCGAACATCAAAATAAAAGTGAAGTCAACACTGGCCCGGTGCCCGATGGCCAGTGTATATAAGTTCAGGCCAGTGTAAATTTAAGAAAATTTTGTTAATTATTTAGTAGAATAAATTCAAAACTGGAATTCGGGCCAGTAAATTCAAAATTTTAAACTCATTGACTGAAAGTGACATATAAAGTTCTCTCAGTTTAACCAAGATGAGTATGAGTATATATGAAGGTGCATGTAAACAGATAGAATGAAGAACCTATGTCTATGCACATTTACTATATAGCCTGTTGACCTTGACCACAAAATGTTAGATAGGTAGATTTCATAAAGATGTCTCTTTATACAAAATTAAGTTGTAATACATGTATGTTAATATTTAGTATTGGAATGAGAGGCACAAGTCCTAAAGTAAACACAAGTTGTCAATCAATTCAGCCAGAAAAGCCGGGGTCCTATTAAAAAATATAGGGATCCCGGAAATTGACCAGTCTAAGAAGATGTTTTTCAGATAAGCCGGGATCCTATTAAAACATATAGGGATCCCGGGAATTGACCAGTTCAAGAATATAGTTTTCAGAAAAGCCGGGATCGTATTAAAATGTAAATAGATCTCACGGATTGGCCAGTTCAAGTATATAGTTTTCAGAAAAGCTGGGATCGTTTTAAAACATATAGGGATCCCGGGATTTGACCAATTCAAGAAAATAGTCTTTGATTTTTCCAATTAATTAGGCATATAATTATAAGTATTGTGATTTCCGCATTTTAAGTTTGTTAATAAATAGCTCTAAATATATCTATATTCTAAGTTAAATTAATTTAACGTTCATTATATACAATAAAAAAATTAACGTTTAATGGCCTTTCATTACGACAACAATCAACACAAATATAGTTCATTAGGTTTTTCCTCCATATCTTATACGATCCCGGATCCCGGCCAGTAAATACATACACTAAATACCGGAAAGGATAAAATGACCGGAAAAAAGGAAAAATAAAAAATGCACAGAACCAGATGTACACTTATGTTAATTAACCAAACAAAAACTTACTACAGAGAAAACAGGTGAAATCGCTAAATCAGAAGTCAGTATAAATATGAATTATTGAAAAGAATTCATAAAGACAAACATTTTAATCATCATTATATCTTTGCGCTCAAAACAATACTTGCTGATTTTTAAAAATGGCGTGAAAATTGAAGTTTTTTTGACGCTATGTAAGATTAAATTTGATTGGCTAAATAATTTTGGATCCTAGCCCTGATAGATAAATTTTGTAGAAAGCTGGAAGCCAAGCTTCGATTAAATTTTTGGATAGCTTCGGAGTTCTAGGTTGTTTCTCAGTAAAATCCTACCGTAATACCGGCTCGCCGTGGCGAGCCGGCATAAAATGCTTACACGGTAGACAGAATGTGTAGTAATCTTTCATACAAAATTTCATCATTTTTTCTTTAGTTTTCTTGTAGCTAGTTTAATTCATACAATATCTACCCCCTCTCCAATTAATTTTGACGCATATTTTAACTGCCAGTTTGATCTGATGCAGTATTGTCCAGATATGAATGGTTTTCATTAAATGTCTGGAAAAAAGAACTGGCATTGCAAAGAATGAACAGTTGGTGTTTAATGGAAATTCTAGTTTGGGCATTCTTGTAAAACAAACGTACATGTATTCCTTATATGCATACTCTTTAATGTGCTTTCAAATGATTTTTTCCTAAAAATTTCGCATTCACATCTAGAAAATATTAACTCTTCTATCATTTAACAATTTATTGTGTCCTGTGATATGCAAAATATTAATTTCCAATGGCTTAACACCACAGAAAACCAACATTTTTCTTTTAAAAAAAGCTGTCCATAGAAATGGTGACTTTATTTCTTGAATCATTTGTTTTTCATATTAAAGTTAATGTTTAAGTTGATGATATAAACAAATATACAATAACACTTAATCACACAGTCATCCTTTAGATGTTATTCGTTGTTTGTTTCATCCGATTTAAGACGCGGTTAAGATTTTAAGGAATCTGTCCGTCTGAAATCATACTGGCATCATTCGTTGCTTAACATGTCACAACTTTTACTTGTACAAGCTTTCTTGATTGGTTTATCTTCCTTCAATGAAGACAATTGAGCCGCGCCATGACAAAACCAACATAGTGCGTTTGCGACCAGCATGGATCCAGACCAGCCTGCGCATCCACACAGTCTGATCAGGATCAAATCTATAACAAGTAGAGAAACTGATAGCAAACATAATGGATCCTGATCAGACTGCGCGGATGCGCAGGCTGGTCTGGATCCATGCTGGTCGCAAACCCACTATGTTGGTTTTGTCGTGTCGCGGCTCAATTTGAGTTGGCGCGGCGTAGTTCTTAATTGAAAAAGGACTTAACATAAAAAAAATATCTGCCTCAGAAGCATTGAAAACGCATGAAAATTGCAGACTCGGTTTGATTGAGTCTGTATATGAGGGATAATGAAAAAGTGCAACATTCCTCACGCCCCCTAGCACCTAAACTTGCTACGAAGTGTTCAATCATGGCGTGTGTACATGCATAGTATTATACTTAAGATTAAAGATTTGTACTTTTAGTAAAGTGATACTTTTGAATGCACGTAAACCACCTAAGTATATATATTCACACGTTAGTATATTAAGACTTTCACTGAGTAATAATTATTCGATTTATAGTAATATAGTTTTTGATAACTTGAGGGATAATTACATTGACAAATGTATTGTTCTTTTTTTTCAAAGCACGAATATTTATTTGTCATTTTAAGACTGTAACGTTAAGATTGTTTATATTGTTGCCAAGGTAACTAAGTGGTCAAGACAAAATGTAGATTTTATTTGTTGTCTCATGCAAACTTGTGATACAATTAATGTCTGATAATGACATCTTGAATGGAATTACTTCCGGCGGCAAAAAGCATGCATGAAGTGTTTGAGTTAGTAATAAAATAATTACTTTATTATTTTGAAGTAGAAGAACAATCCATTTTCTATCATTCTTAATTGTGCACAATAACTTAAAAATATCAACATTTTGCTTTATTTCAACGGGGGATATAAATTCAACGAATTTGCTTGTTAAATATCCATTTAGTTTTAAAATTAAAATGTACAAGAGAGAGATCAAAGTGAAGTATCCAATTAAGATAGATGTTAATAATACTCATCTGTTAAGTACATTGCTTCCCGTCCTGAGGCAAGGTTGTCCATCAACTTGCTCCTCACTTCTGTGGGTTCGAAACCCGCCAGAGACTTAGTATTATTTCATATGAGGAAGATACTCCAGCTAGTTTACGAAACGCCGCTAGTTCTTTTCAGACTCCCGTTCGTGTCTGAATAATTATACATGGAGGTGCACCTGATGTCATCCTTCACCAGTAAAGCTGAAAAGTCACGATATGACCTTATTGTAGTGGTACGACGTTAAATCCAACAAAAATATATATTTGTACAGATTGCTTATTGTGTGTAGTGCTGCATGTACTAGCGTTCTACAATCTGAATATCAACTTGATAATTAGTTATCAAGCACATCCAATGTGTTAGATGAGTTCAAACGCAATAAAAACAATTAATGATTATAAATCGGTCAATCTGCGTACAAGTACTTTTTACGTACGTGAGAGGACGCGTGTGTATATGTGTGTGTTTGGTTTAATTGCTATATTGTCACCAGCAAAAAAAAAAGTGAGATTACTTCCATTAGGGTCTTTCATATATAATAATGTTGTTTTGAACATCAAATAAACACGTTTTTCAGATGTCAAAGGTAGAAAAAGGTTGTACTCAAATTGAAAAGTGCTTTATGTCAAGTTAAACCCTCAAAATATACATAAATGGTATGTCGAATCCACCGACATCTACGTTGAAAACATTTTTTGTCATTTAATATTTTATAAACAGGCAATAATAATTTCCCAAATTTCCAAAATATGGTTATTTTGTGAAAGAATAATTCATACGATGTGATGCCGTTGTATTATGGGGTCGTTTTGCACACATTTGTACGTGTTTTAACCAAAATTAGGCAAAAGTGGCATCCCCTCGTCAAACTGTACAAAAGTGTTTGCATAAACGGCAATGAATTGCACCGTGTGCGTGTTACAAGTTGAAAAAGTACATGTGTTGGCTCCAGTCTCACTAAGTGTTTCCAGTAAAACATTAAAACAGAAAACAAAATTCAGTCATATACTTTTCGGCAACAGCAAACGGCCATATTTTATCCACAGCTTCTGCGACAAATACTCCAACGCCGCTGCGATGGACCCACCGCTTCTGCGAAAGCTATGACCAGTGTGGAAATTGCCAGTTTGAAAACATGTCATTTACTAACAGGCTGCATTAAACGAAAGCATTTTACTTTTTTTTATTAATCATTATCATAGAAAATAATTTTATATTAAAATCAAAAACGAAAGTTTTACAATTCGAGGAAAAGTCACAAAAATAGGAAAATCAAACTTGTACCATGTGATTGGGTCCTTATAAACATTAATTTACAAATATAAGTAAATCTAGTTATTATAACAATTTCTTATGTCTCAGACGTGGTCAGTCATGAACAAAAGAGGAATGATAATAACCACGTGGTCACGGCGGTCCCTGAAATCATTTGAGAAAATCAAAAGCTAAAATATATGACATACATAATGAATTCAAACACACATCTTCTCCCCGCTCGATTCCTACATTGTGCCAATGACAATTATCAAAGCCATTGATAGTGATTGCAATATAAATTCGGAGGCAATTTTAAAACGAGGCAGTTTCATAATCCTACTAGCATGAACATGTTTATTGAAAAATCTATCAAATATATATAACTAATGGAAGCAGAATATGTTGCAATAAGATTATATAAAATATTTATTTTTACTATAAAAGGAAACATTTTATATTTCCAGCGAAGATTTCAAGGATTGTTCATTAAATTGAACTGCTATGATCACTTACATAGCGTTAATTTTGACATAATACCAATTTTTTGTACATGAATTTAGATAGGAAATATTTTCGAAATTTGCTAGTAGTGTCAGGTAGTTGTAGAAGCCTGATGAAAGTCTCCTCTCATGATACCTTAAACATAGGACTTTTGTTTGCGCCTTTTGCATAATTATTGAACTATAAGCCCCGCATATGTACATTTCTTTTCGAAAATCTGACAAAAATATCAATTAATTTACGTTTTAAGTCCTTACACCCCTTTAAGTCCCAAAATTACTGTTTTCTGGGTGACAAAACTTAAAATTACGCCTAGTTAAGGCGTTAAGTATGATAAACTGTAATCTTTCGTCATTGGTTTTTGCCCTACGCAGAATGCGCATGCGCGAAATGCAACATACGTTACTATGGAAAAATCGTATCGTAAAAAGGTCTTTAACTATCTTACACAGGTATATAAGAATGAGACATAAAGAAAGCAATAAATCGACTTGTTTTTTCACAACCTACGCATATTCTCTTTAACAACGCATATCCCCTATCCATGAATCATTTATCTTTAATCACTAGAATAAGTATATAAAGGTTGGAGCATTGTTATCTTGGATCTAGTGTAATAAAAAAACATATTTGGCCTTGAAACAATTGTTTATAAATTGCATTCAGTGTTGTTTTTTATAAATCATATAAGAAATTTGAAAAAAAAACATGTTTTCTAATATATCTTTTGTATCCAATCATGTCCTGTTTACGGTTAAATATAAAGTGTTTTAATATCACACAGATACCATTGTAACCATTTAACTGTAGAAAAGTATTACGTAATGCAGAGGTTTTAATGAAACTGCTTAAATGTGAATATCAGCTCTTAACGTAGCGAACGATCACAATAAAATCTTTACTTTAATTAATTAGTGTTATTTCAGATCTTTTAGCAAAAAATCCATCCGACTTTTAAAACGCTATAAAAAAGCAAAGCATGCATTTTGTAACTGCTACGCCA
The DNA here is from genome assembly GCF_026571515.1 of Ruditapes philippinarum. Classification (NCBI taxonomy): domain Eukaryota; kingdom Metazoa; phylum Mollusca; class Bivalvia; order Venerida; family Veneridae; genus Ruditapes; species Ruditapes philippinarum. The sequence goes on along the minus strand of NW_026851848.1, from coordinate 206,145 downwards.
GATTGTGTCTGCTTTCTTTCAAACTTTCAACCTTCATCTTTTGGAATAAATTGTTGTTAAAACATACAAATTGAGTACCAGCCAAACATCAAACATAATAAAACTGGTAATAAGAATTCTATTGGGACATTTGTTCTTGATATTTGACTTCGCGGTCAATCAAGGCGGAATATTGTTCCATAGAATATTTAAATTAATCAATTGATTCAATTTTATTTCATTTCATAGAACAGTCATTAATTGCCAAACACTTTCTGAAAGAGCTAATTTGTGTCAGGAAGACCCGGTTTGTTTTAAGCAGTTTATGGGTCAATTATTCCAGACGAATCTAATTTAAGATGCTTTGCAAGTAAAATACATTTTTTGAAAAAAAACTATATAATTTTTGTAAAAAAAAAACTTTATTTTTGCTTTTGAAAATATAAAGGTTTTTAACTTTTTGCCCCCTGGTTTCAATGCAAATGGATAAAGTAAATGGTTGACCTAAAGCTTCCCCACGAAAAAATCCGAAATGTTAAAAATTTAATGTAATTTTCATATATTATTTTAATTTTCATGTTTTTTGTAATGTCATAATTTCAGGGCATAAAAATACTGTTTTTTTATTTTTTTTTTTCATCTTATAACAGTATTTAAGAATAATGTCATGCGTCTATGTAAAACGCAATAAATATTTTTCTAAAATCTTTTTTTTGGAGGGGAAAATGGGTGGATTCTAAAAACCCAGGCGGTTTTTTGGCTAGGCAATACCGGTATATGTCCGCACGTGTGCTTTCATGTGAAAGCTACTATTCACAGTTCATGATGAAATTTCCTCGGGAAACTTAAATTTAAGTATGTACGCAGGCTGCAAGAAAAAAAAAATATTTGAATCCCTTAATAAAAAATTTTATAGCTCTTTAGACTTATTCAAATATTGAATACATAGCATTACACATCAGACATGACCTTCAACAAACCAAAGGATGTCAAAAGAAGTTATCCTCACAATAGTTATTTCCCTCAATATTTCATAAATCATTTCATTTTCTATGTGAATATTAAACGAAAAAGGGCAAGGATCTTGGGGTTATCAAACATATATCCTAGCTTCTTTATTGCATGGTTGTGTTTTGATGCTTTTAAAAAAAATGTTGGTAATTAAAACACGTCGAACCTATTGCCATCTCCATCGTGTTTATAAATAAATATTTCACAACGTAAAGAATTTTATAAAGGTCCAAAATTTGATATACCCCCATAATACAACACATCACGCATTTATCTATTATTATTACAGTCTAAGGGAGACAACAAATTTGCTTTACTATCTCGGTCTTATACTAATGATTATCCCCCATGAGTATTGTATTAATAAAAAGTTTATACACTGTACATTATCAACAGAAATAACATCATGTACAAATAAGAAACGGATACATTATTCTAGGAGTTTTATGTGTAAGTATTTCTGTATACAACTGTATGTTTATTTGCCATGTTTGGGTTTTCAACACAATAAAGGTATGGTGCGGATACAGGGAAGATGATTTTGGCTAATCTCTGGTGGGTGTCACAAACTTTGCAACACCAGGAGTCAAAACCACCTCAGCTGCTAGAGCTAAGAGATGCATAGACTCCAACTCATTTAGTCGCAAGTCTTATGATCATGCAGGGATAAACAGTGGCTACTACATATACTGCCTCGACCCTAAAAAGTAACCCCTAAGCAACAAGGGGATGTGAGAGGAAGTAGACCCCTAACTTTATTGTCATTTTATTTAATGTGTGGATAAGAAAATCAGTAAAATTTCAACAGAATTTTATCCAAATTTTAAAAGGCAAATACAAGAAATGTCTTATTACTGTTTATCTGCATTGAATTTTGTTTTTTATCAGTCAATTTTCATTGGTCAATTATTTAAATTAAAGAAATACATAAACATGTATGTTATACATGGCTGTTTCACGTGTACAAATTAACTAACTTTTTATTTTGTTAAATTTTGAAAAAGACCATTTCTTCAGTATTTACCATATGAAGAAAGACATAGGACAGATTATTACAATAGACTAACAGAGGAATAAGAAATATTTTGGGATGTTCCGGGATTTAATCCTCCTGAGGGGGGGGGGTAACTTTTGCAGTTACAACTTCAATACCAAGGGCAACAGGTTGACTCATGATTATTATTATGAAAAGTGACGTAACAAACTTGCAGTATTATAAATGTTTTTATATCAAATATGACAATCCTAATATGTATAAATCACAAATTCATATATTTCATACTTTAATTATATAAAATTAGCATTTCAATACCTTACAAAATAAAACAAAAAATGTATACTATATGTATACTAAAATTGATCTGATCAGTAATAAAAAATAATGTATACATAAAATAAAATAACAACCAAAAACCAAATCATATAATGATAATAATCACAAAATGGAATGTACTAAAACAATAGTAAAGAACACAGTCATAGTATATACCAAAATAGCCACATTGCTCAGCAATTTTTAGGTTCAAGTAGTTTAGGTAAAACAAGAGGCATGCAGGAAGTTCCTTAGTTCACAAAAATAAAATTCCATGCTTGAGTTATGGGTCTTGTGGATGACCTTATGGGTCTTGGTCAGTGACCTACAATAACAACCTCAAAAAGGTGTGTGTAATTTCTGTGGAGATAAAATTCATGTCATGCAAGAGTTGTGGAACTTGATCTGTAACCAATAGTTATGACCTTGAACTTAGCGTGAAATTTCTGTATCTCAGATTTATGGGCTGTAGTTATGCAGTGACCTTTAAAGCAGCACGCCTCCAAAATTATGCTAATTTTCATGAAAATTTTGAAAACGTATTTAAATGTGTAATATTGTGAAGTAACCAAAAGGAAGCGATTTACACATTATTAATGACACTTACAAACCGAGTAAATTACCAAAAAGTGGTCAAAATATGCATAAATAGCCTTTACTGCGTTAAGTAACGCAGTAGAAATATAGTTGTAAATATTGAAAAATCAGTCATTAATCGCACATTATATGTAAACTATACTTGAATCTTGAAACTGTTTACTTTTCCTAACACCTTAGTACATTTTTCTCAAGTTTGATTTTATTGAGATATTTTGACTCATCTGGAGGACTGTAGATTTAACTTTGACCCTGTAGTGTAGACGATATGTAAAGCTTTAAATTAATACCATCATATATTGTGAAGGCAGAGATAATATAATGTACTTGAAAATGAAAATTTCTGATATTATAAATCAAAAGTATTTGAGACTGTTTAAAGTAAATTTATAATAAAGTCAAGATGAAAATCATATTTATGATCAGACGATAACATCAAGACTTAAATGCAAAAATAATGAAATAATGCTAAAATAATCAACTATACTGGTACATGAATTCTTTTTAATTTTGATTTACTGGCAGGAATTATTTGGCATACACTTAGCATTATAATATATAAACCCTTATCATGCTAAATATCTTAAAATGGACTTGTCCATCTTTCAATACGGAATAAACAAATCATCATTTTTAGGGAAATTTTCAAAATATGAACCGGTTGAATAGCCAAAAGTACAGACCATGATAAGATCATAAGAAACATTTGCGAGTAGCATGCTTAGGGTAAAATCTGAAAACTGTAAAGCCTCTGCCGCCAGTTTGGAGCCTAGCCAGTATGCATGTCTTAATAAATTCTGACCAGATTCTGAACTTCTATATTTTCATCCATATCCCTGGACCATCTGAAAAAAAAAGTTGGACAAGTCCATTCTGAAGAGTCATGCAGAAGGGATAATTTGGCAATAATTTATTCTAAATATTCTATAGTAATGGCATAAATAATATCAAGCTCCCTCATTTTTGTTTCATTTTCTAACATTTCATTTTACAGTTTTGTGACAACTTATGATATAAGATGTTTAACTTCAATTATATAAATTAAATCATATTGCAGTTGCTTTGGGTGAAAATTTATTGCAGAAACAATGAACATCTGGGCAAAATTTGTTGCAGAAAAATTGCACATCTTCCATGACAAAACTGAATTATAGAAATTCCTTGTTTAAAGTGGATTGGTCTATGATAGGAACAGTTTCCATAGGATTGATAAATATTGATAAAAACAATAGAAATGTATCGTTTGGATGTTCTGAAGTAATATTGCTTGAAAAAAAATGTTGATAAAGTTCTAAGTGATTTAGTATTTAGCATTTATATAATGGCTAATAATATTTTGTTTTAGAACAATTTATTATCAGCTATATAATTATGTAATATTGGAACATGTATCTCATACTTTCAAGCAACATCCATATATAACTTTTTCATGTTTGTAATTGTTATCTCTGATACTAAATACATTGTACCATACGTTATTACAGTATTTATTGTACAGCAGACTTTTCATAACAGACCAATTCACTTTAATATATATTGTATGTATATTTAGAACTATGAAGTAGATCAGAACTAATTCAAATAAAAAGAATCTTATAACATTTCATGAACAAATTAAGTTAACAATATGATATGTTATACTGTACTCAATAATTATGTAGAAATTTCCATAATTTTAAATAGTTTTATTTTAAACAGTTCTTTTTGCAAAGAGGTAAAACCCTGTTAAATGTAGATCTTTGAGACCTTTTACAGCTTAGTTGCTCATAATATGCCCTGAATTTTATTTTGTAAAAATAAATTTCCTTGAAATGTTTAAACTAGCACTATCTGTTCCTCCTTCCGGTACTACTTGTCCTTGACCTTTGTGTACCAGTTCTATGACTTGAACTATCCCGTCTGCTGCGATATTCATCTTCACTATATCTCTCCCGACTGTCATGGCCATGCCTTCTTCGTCTATCATCATTATCACTATAATCGTCACTGTCTTTATAGTAATCTCGTTTTCTCCGGGAATGTGTCCCCGTTGACGATGACCTCTGAGACGGTCGTGAACCTACACTTCGAGATCTATTTCTTCCTCTTTCTCTATGGTGATCACTATTATAATCAGAATAGTTATAGTCAGAATCGGCACGATTATATCTATAGTTTTCTACACTTCTTGACGGGGATTTATTTCTTGTTTTAGAGCTCCTTGTAGAGCCCTTGTGTGAACCCCTATCATCAAACGATCTGCCTTTATCTCTAGCTTGCCTTAGAGATTGTTTGATATTTTCATCAGTCAATAACATATCTGATTTGCGAGCCCTATTAGATCTACCCAGCCCTCTGTTAGTCTCAGCTCTTCCTTGCCTATCTGCTCTTTGATGTTCTTGCCGACGAGCCTCCTCATACCGATACTCTTCCTCTTCCCTAGCCTTACGGACATTGTCCCTATGCAACCCTCTTCTCATCGAGTCAAACTCATGCGATACATTTTTTATAGCAGATTTCAATTTTGGTTCGCTGGTTTTTACTTGATCGACTTGATCACTGTCATAACTCCGTGTATCTATAGAGTTGCACTTTCCATTCTTCTCGGAGATTGTTGTTCTGAAGGCAGGGTACATGCTGTGTTTACTACTATGTACACTACTATGTACACTGCTGTGTACACTTCCGTGGACACTACTGTGAGCCGAACTGCCTCCATGTACAGCACCAGAAGCTGAAATGTGAAAAACTCAATGTATGATCTGAATAGATGTATAATCATTCTGTTGTTGATCATGGACTAATAAGTTTTAACAGATATATTCATGCTTTACAGTATGTAATATAAATTCATTCACTCTGCCCTCATTACCATTTCTTTTATTTTTGAAAATTTCAAAATCAGGGTATAACAGTATTAGGTTAATCATGGGTTAATGTCAAGCATGAATAAAAAAATCTTATAACTTAAAAAGCCCTGGTTTTAAGCTTTGCATTTCACATTTCTGCCTGACGGAATAACTATTTTTACATGATAAAGTTCTAGATCTGAATCTATTATTTATGTCCTAAAATCTGAAGCACAAAGGTTACAAATGTTATAAATAATGCTGTATTTGTGACAAGTAACGGCAGCATTTCCTTTTAATGCATGCCTATTTTCAGATTCAACCCTCTCAATAGGTTTTACAATATTGACAGGTTTATGCCACCAATAACGTTTGTTTGTAACAATGGATTTAAGTCATATATATCTTCACAGTTCAAGTTATATGATGACTTCCCAGTTTTACTTAAGTGAGGGACCTTTTGCCCGCAAGACCTAAGGTGACCCTTGATGCATTTTCGGCAAATCCAAGTACAACAGGTACCTGAGTAGAACTATCAACCATTTGTAAGCTAGCTAGATATAAGCTTCCTCATATGAAAATTTTCAAAGTCTCTGATGGGATTCGAAACCCACCTTGGCAAAGGGCAAGTGATCTGAAGATAGCAAATTTATACATTTAGCCACAGAGCCATTGGCGCAGCCAGTCATGCCAAGTCAGCTTGCATGAATGTCTTTCAAAGCAACTGTTAAGATAATATGGTTCAGGGGTCTCTCTTCATGCATTATTCGTTAGGAATGAGAAGGCAACCGAGTAGAACCTGACCAAACTTCCATAAGCTAGCTGGATAGCTTCCTCACATGGAAGTATCCAAAGTCCCAAATGTGGTTTTAATCTGCACCTGAGTGAATTGAAGTAGACAATCTTAACCTCTCAGCCACAGATTAAAGTGACATTATGCCCATCCAAGAATATATAGTGAGTAAACAGGTGAAAGTCAAAATAAGTATATTTTGCCATTATAGTTCTTTCCAATTTTATAATTTTTTTGGCATGACCGATAAATAACTCAAGTGGCTCAAGTAAATTTCTGTAAATATTCATTGGAATTTACTTGCAAGGTTAAATTTATAAAAAAGAGTCTTTCTATATTTTAGGCAAATTAATGTTTTATCCTAAACATTTTCCAATATAAACTGTTAGTCAATCACTGTTTTAACCCTCAATCTTTTGAAATACAGTTGATTCTCGGTAACTCTAATTTCAAGGAACTGGACATTTTACTTCGAGAGAAACAGAATTCGAGTCACATGGATCTGCTGCCATTATGTTTACATTCATACATGATTACACATCCAAAGAAGTAGGTTTGTTTTTGTTGATAACGGCAATGCTGCAATATTTAACCGTTGAAATGACGATTTATCACTTAAAACCACAAATTTTAAATGAACATAAATATATTATTCAAAATTTAATACATGTATATTAATAGTGAAATATAAACACAAACATTAGTAGCAATGACATAAATTCAAGTTTGTCAGAATTTATCAGTAAAGCCTATGTTATTTATAACCACTCATGACAATTCATTACAATGAAGCACAATAACATATTTATTTCAACAATAATTTATCTAATATTAAACCTAGTTATTTGACTAACACCTGTCAGACTGGCAAGAGTCAACTTTCTCAAAGAAATGTAATTAAATTCTAATTTAGTTATCTAACTGTTAAAACAAATTAAGTCCTGAAACAGATTAAAGATACTTTTACGACTAAATATAATAATACATGATGACCAGCAATTAAAATTACCATGAAACGTGTGAATCACGAGTGACAACATCTCACATTAATGTCGCCGACCTTTGATCAGTCGGCTGTATTCACACTTCGACTAATTTAGATGCAAAAATGTTGGACTTTAATTGACGGGACCAAATTTTCTTTTCGACTAAACAGGAGTCTCGGTAAGTCAAATTTTGACATAAGCGGAGTTAAAGTACAAAGATTAAGAAGGAAATTTCACGGGACTATAGAAATTCTTCGACTAACGCGGAATTTTGAGTAAAGCGATTTTGACTTATTGAGAGTCAACTGTATATAGTCAATTCAGCTCAAATTGACAATGAAAATCGGAGCACAATGTCACTTTAAGCAGCATTAATTATACGACATAGAACATACTGTACTTACAATGAAGAAGCGTGGAATGTGCGAGGGATTCTTTCTCCTCCTGTCTCCTTCTGTAGGCAAAAATCAAGTACACAACAACCGCTATGATGACTACAATTACTAGAACAATGGCCACAACAATGCCTGCAATTACGCCTACACTCATCGATTCTGTTTCCTCCTGTGGCACGTAATCCCCGCAAACATTTGGTCCTTTACAGAACGAAGATATATTTGTATATCACATTACATTATAGTAAAATATAATATTGTATAAATTATAAAGCAATGACTGTTAAATTTAACTTGATTATTTTTTCTAACTAACTCATATGACTGTGAATTGAAAACAATGAGTAAAAATTTTGATTTTAATTAGAAGCAAATCAAGACACATGTGAAAACAATAAAGCACAGCTTAATGAGTGTCTAAACATCTAAGTACAGATAAATTAGTGTGAAAGCAATAAATTATAATGGATAAATTAATGTGAAAACTGGTGCCTTACCATCTTCTGTTACCAGTCGAAGATAAAACTTATACCCTGTGCTGCCAGAGTCGGGTTTTTCAAGACTTATAGCTATATCCCCTGTGTATGAGTTGTAGGTATTTCCAGTTCCAGAGTTACAGCCAAAACTATACTGAAATTACAGAACATTTATTTCAATAAGGTGTCTTTTTTTCACATAAAGTCAAACTGGATTTTTTTTTTTTGTTATTTGTGTACCATTTGATTTCACTCATTTCGTTTTTCCTGAGTGAGAAAAACCCTTTTGATTGTGCAAAACGACCCAATGAAAAGCATTAAAACACTTTTAACTTGAATCAGGCTAAAAATTGCACAATTTATTTCATTTTAGTTCTTATTATATTTTCTTGTTATTTTTTACATGTTCGCTTGTTTAAAGTGCACCAGTTAAACTATAAAGGGTTTAAAATTTAACACTTTTGGACTTTTTGACCTCAATAATGTTTCTTTAAATTAAAAAAATAAATCTCTGCATGATTTGTATGCAATTGCAGTCAAAAATGTTAATGAAAACAAATATTTTCAAAGTTAACTCTTATTGTTTGTTTGTTTGATTGGGTTTTACGTCACACTGACACAGTATAGGTCATTTTGGCGATGTTCCAGCTTTACTGGTGTAGGAAGACCTCAGGTGCCCTTCCGTGTTTATTTCAGGCATGAACGGGCACCTGAATAGAACCACCGATGTTCCGTAAGCTAGCTGGAAAGCTTCCTCACATGAAAAACCCAAAGTCCCTGTCGGAATTCGAACTCACAGCGGTGAGGGGCAAGTTAACTCTTAAATATCTTTATATATATGCATAATGTATAAGCTCTTGATGCACTTACAGAATGTTTCAGTTACTACTATTTAAACCTAACTATTCAAACCAAGCGTGTTGATTGATCACTATGCCAAAAATAGAGACCAATCAACGTGCTGAACACCAAATTAATTTACCGGTACATTCAATGGAAATTGAGTTTAATATAATGTAGATCTATAATATTAGTAAGTCAGCTGATTTCTTTCTTTTATCATTATACAAGCACAATCATACCCTTGCAGTGTTAAGCACATCCGCTTCTGGGAGCCCGTCATACATCTTAATATAAACTTGGCATTCTCGGAACTTAAGATCTCTTATGCACAACTTGAACCTCTGTCCTTGCTCACTTTTGAACCGCACTGTACACCTATCTCTTGTACCTGTATAATATTCAATCAATAATTCAATATTGAAACTTAAACTTTACAGACAAGCTTATAAAGGGTAATGAAATAAATTCTCTTTGTAAATTAATACAACTTTACTTAAATCTGAGGTCATGTTGCTAAATGATCAATAATAAATTAATAAATAGATGTACCAGAATTATTAGAATTTATTATGCGTTTATCGTACACTATTGAGTACAATATTGAATTCTATAGCACAAATACACATGCAGCTGTCATTTGTCTTTTTTTAGTAACAGTGACTTTGACCTTAAACCTGGGGGTTCCTAAAACAATCAAATTACCTTGGTCTCTCCATAAGCTTGTTAAATGCCAAGATTGATGGCAATATCTCATTCCTAAATCTAGATATCATCCGGAAACCATTTTTCTATTTTTGGTAACAGTGTCATTGACCTTGACCCAAGGGGGTCTCATATATATCATTCCTTAGAGCGCGTTCTCCTCATAAGTTGCTACAATTACTAAGTTTGATTGCAATAACTCATTCCAAACTCCAGTTATATCCTCTGGAAACCATGAAGTGGACTGACAGACCCAACAAGCTTTGCTTGTGGGGGTATTGAATTAATATGGACTTTTTGTACTCTAAAAATGGCTACTAGACGGTGAACAATATGCATTTGATAGTAGATATTTTGGACTCTGAAACTGGAAACAAGGCTAGAGGAAGTTTAAATATACATGTAAATGTATAAAAAATATTTTACTTTGAAAATGAAAATGATGCTAATTAGAAAAGTATGATCCAATAATGATTTTTATTGGAACATCACATATGTAGTACACGGTGACAGCTAGTTCATTGGTTATATTTTATAACAAGTGACATAAAATGTTATATGTCACTTGCACACTCAGAACTTGATCATTTGATACGCAAGCGGTATCATAGGTTTATTGCATAGTTAATGCTTGACAAAACAAATATACAATAGTCAAATGAACAACTTTTATCAGAATTTAGATAATGCTTGACAAAACAAATATATACAATAATCCATTATGTACAACTTTTACCAGAATTTTAGTAACAATTAAATGTTTATTTATTGACAAATCATATCATAAAAGAACAGATGTTTCACACCTGGGATATCCTGACGAGGTTCGGCATAGATGTTGTATACATCCTGTTTTCTTACAACCACTGGTGTGCCTCGTGTACACACCCCTGTATTCTCCATATCCGCTGAAATAAGAGTATATAAATATGTGACAGTTAGTCAAAGGATTTCTAATATTCTAGAAGCCCCTAAATTTTGCGAAAGCAGCAAGAAATAAAACAAATGAATTTTAACTTAAATAAGTAAGAAAAAAAATAATTTAAATAAACTTACATGAATTTTCAATAGTTATTGACAATTATTAATTATAATTATACAATTATTATATTAGTGTAAATAAAACCTCAATACAATTTTAAATTTGTAAAAATCCATTATTTAAACTTAAAGGACTATCCTAACAGGATATACCAATATAACTAATATAATTATTTATTAGCAACTATTATAGCTAGACCATTTAGAAGTTTGTATGTATATACTGATGGCCTTAATATTTTGGTTGCTTAAAGATCCTGTATGTTGTAATTAAGGTTGTAACCACACTTAAGTGAAATTTTATGTATGTATATTATGAATTATGCTTCTAAAATAATTGTTATATTATATGATTTTGCAATAATCAGTTGAAAATCAGTATGAATTTTAATAATAACCAATTTGTCTTCTATTTCACTCAAAATTTCCTCAACAGGTTAGTAACATGACTGTTACTTAAATTATTAAAATTTCAATAAATCTGTTCATGGTGATATTATTAATTTACTTCTATTGAATAACTTAGAATGATGTTGTTAACCAATAAGAAATTGGTGTTTTTTGTGGGTTTTTTTTTTTTGTCAAATAGACAGCATTCAGTACTGTGGTTTTATTATTTTTACTCCTTTCAGTGAAAACTTAAACAATTAGTTCTTATAAAACATATGATTTTGATTGATGTCTGGATTTTTTCTCCAAAACTATGCAGTCAAACAGTCGTTTCTATTAATACTGTACATGTAATTCAATAGAAGGCAGGCATACAAATCTGCTGTAATTACTAACAACACTTTATTATTATAAGAATAATCAGAGTATTAATTTGACTATAAATACCTTGTTCTATTTCTATATTCAATTAATATACATCTAGGACAATTGATCTGAAAATTAGAATGTATCACTATTAAAAATACTAGTAAATAGCTTACCATTGAACTCATCAGCTGTGACTGTGCTGATGAACCACATGACAATGAGAATTACAGACCACATAGTATTGGTTTTGAAAACTTCACATTTCAACCTGAAATTATACAGAAATTTATATCTAAATGCTAATTTGAAAAGATTCTTTGAAGCTTCCTGACAATTATCTCAGTCTTACAGTATCAATGCTTAATGTCACTTTCTCACAATATCAATTATGTATATAATACTTCACTTATGAATTGATGGGTATATTTACTTATATCATATAATTTTATTGTATGTCCTAGCTAATATATCAAATAGTACTTAAGTTTGTAAAAAAATATTTCTACCAAGGCTTTGACAACAATAAACTTGGATTTATTAGAATCAAGAAATAAATATCCCAAACAGTGATTCTATCGCTATGTAGCAGGAATGCCTATCATTACATTTTACTGATAGAATCTCATTAATAGAATAATACATAAACAATGAATATTTTTCCTTAGCCTTATTTATTGATTGTCAATACAAAATCATTCAGCCAGCACTATTTTTTCTATCTATAGTAACAGTTAGCATAATTTAATGCATTATTTCATGATATTCATGCTAGTCATATCTTTTGTAAGGTTTTTATCTAATAGAGGGTTGTTCACTAAATTTAACTTAATACACTTTGACAATATATTTGTACAGCAAATTATTGATTCTTGATATTGTTTATTCAATATTTCGTAACATTCCTCTTTTTGTTATTAATTTTCAAGTCATTCAGTTTTATGAATTGTGTGATTGCAGAGAGAAGTGGCTTATAAGCCAGTTACATTTTCAGTGATTTTATTGCCTTGTCTACAGATACCAAAGGAAGAGTAATACCTATTATCACCTGACTTGGTCATTTCTCTCTATTTTCCCTATGATATTTTATTGTAACTTATATTTTCATTTCTTGGTACTTAAATTATATTAGAAATCAATTTAATATTTTGGCATTTTAACAACTTATCTAAAATCTGATTTACAATAAAACTGTTGAAATCTGAAATGCCTATCATTTCTTCTTATTTGAATTTTTTATTTAATCCTAAATATCAACCTGGGTAAATATCTAGGACGTTTATAAATCACTGTGTGTCCGTAAATTGTCAGTCAGCTACAATATAAATAAAATCACTGTATCACAAGTCTGGCACAGCCGTGTGATATAATGATGCAATATAATGATCCAAATGTTATCATTTTTTACAGACCTTGAAAATTAAATCTAGTGTTCAAACTAAGAAAAAAAGAGAGATATTAAAGTGTCGAGTTTTTCCCTTTAAACAAAGTAACTTACGTAGAGTGATGATTTCGCAAGACATGAAGATTAATGGGTTTTTAAAAGTTAAATTGTATTGATATTCTAAATTGTGAATAATGATAACTAATGTATCAATTGTCAAATACCATTGATATAAAATGTATATCAAGATTTTCAATGACAGCCCAACCATCCACCAAATATTCATACAGATAGTTCGATTTTGTAAATTATTTAAAAAAAGAACATTCATGTCATAGATTGAATTAATCTACCTTATGAGGAATACTGCAATGGTTGAACTCAAATTACTGTACAGTTTAAGTTAAATGTTTAAAATCTAGAGAATATTAATGTGTCATAACTTCATCATGAAAATATGAGGCATGTTTTGCTGTTACAGGTAGAAATATGTTTTTTGCGATTAATTATTGGTTTTCGAAAATGGTGTTTGTTATACTATAAAGGCTTGAAGTCGGTTAAAATGTGCTCAATAATTGATCCACACCTCAAGTGTCTGTGTAACAAACTTGTAAATATCTCACCTTTAATCAAATTTACCTGTATAGTCCACTTCCGTAAACAGAAGACGCCATCTATTATTGGAACGAATTCTCTCCCTTACTCATTACTTTGTTACCCGGCTTTGAATACGCTGATGGAATCAAGCCTGGATCAAGTAGCTACACTTCATTGGTCCTTTCAATACACACCTTTTAGTGTATTTTTGTTGTGTCAAGGTCGTGAATAAAAATGGCGACGATAGCGTACAATAGTGTACGAATATCACGGACATTCTCTAGTCGTGTAGGAACTATTTTAAATAATCGGAATGGCAGACTTATGCAATATACAAGACGCTACCTGAAAACCCAGGTAAATTTTCTTCTTTAACTAAAGATTGTCTAAAATTATGCGTTAAAATTGAACTAAACGACAATGTCATAATTTATTTTCAGTTTGACAATCAGCTGTGCGACATAGTGACACAGTTATCTAAAGGTTATAAACAAGAGATTGTTAAGAAGAATTGGGATTGATAATGAACTTCAAAATATGGACTATTCGTTACTGAATTAGAAAAAAATTGTGAAGACAAAATTTAATACAACTGTTTTTATTCTTGATTATTTTTTTTCTTCAGTTAGATCTATTATGATTATTATCAATTATTATCATTTTTCTTTCAATTTTGATCAACTATTTAAATGTTAAACATTAGAATTTAATTAGATAAATACCTAATCCTACAGATGAGGTTGCTTTGTGATAATCTTACTTACCGAAACGAGATCAGCTTCGCCTTCAAAACTAACTTGGCATCAGAGTTATCTTGGTCCTACTGTACTGTATAAGTGTATACTGGTTTGAGACCTGTCACCAAAACCGAACAACCACCAAACCCGGACGGCCCCGAAAAAGGCCTGATTTAGTTTTTTTTATTTATTAGGTGGTTGCTGATCTATCAGTTGCTTTTATATCAACAATAACTGCATGTTATATGATGTTTGTTCTATAATTAAGTAATTAAATTTATTCTATAATTAAGTAATTAAATTTATTTCAATTTTCGTAAACGGTACTGGTCAGGGACCACCAACCGGATAGTTCTTGAACATTTTTCCATACAAATTTTATAATTTTAAAGCTAGAGATCTGAAAATTTTACACAGTACAGCTAGGTTCTTCTCCGAACTAACCGACTAGTTTGTTTATTTCTGACTGTGTTGGTGGTCTCCAACCAGTAATATTTTAATGTCTTTTTCAAAAATGTTGACATTGAAAATTTGGACCTCAAGAGTGCAATACGTGACCTCCTATACTAGCTATAATCATTTGCAGAGTGAATAATAGAATATCCAAAACTTCATTATTTGCAGCTGAAAATATTTTAAATCATGTTAAAAACACCAAAGCTTTTATTGAACTAAATCAGCATCATGAACATATGTGTCCAGGCACATGGTACTGTAGTGTGGACAATTTAGGTAATTTTGATACCCTCCTTCACAGGCCTCAGATATAATAAGAGTCAACATAATCAGAAATAAACAAACTAGTCTGTTAATAAGGAGAAGAACCTAGCTGTACTGTATCAAATTTTCAGATCTCTAGCTTTAAACTGTTAAAATTATGAAATCTGTATGGAAAAATGTTCAAAAAGTGTCCGGTTGGTGGTCCCCGAGCGTGACCAGTATACAGGTGAAAGTGGTTTCGTCAAACTACCTGTTTAGAAAAAATTAAAACTCAGAAATTATGCAGGCAGACTGTCTCAGATTTTTCCACGACAAGTAAAAATCTGAGCCAGTGGAAAAAAAACAAAATACTGTCTTTTTACCACTTATCAATCAAGAAACATTTATTCTAGTAAGTTAAGTTATGAAATCTTAGTTTACTATATTAAGTACATGTATATACATTTTTTTTGTATCGATCAACAGTTTCACCCTTTAGGAGAACTCTTTTAGAAAAGCAATAGAATAGCAAAATCCCTAATATCTGTAGGCTTTATCTTTATGGAGGAAAAAACTTGTTTCAATGTAAATTTTAACATGCACATTTAGTTACAATTGTAAAGTTGTTTAAGTTCAAATTTTTACAATTGTACACAAGTCATTGACTTTGTTTTTAAATCTGATGAATCATTAAGTGTCCCATCAGAAAATATTCATCTGAATCATAGAGAAGCAAAAAAGAATGATCATTATAAAGGTCAAACCTTATATGAGCCGTGTCATGACAAAACCAACATAATGGGTTTGCGACCAGCATGGATCCAGACCAGCCTGCGCATCTGCGCAGTCTGATCAGGATCCATGCTGTTCGCTTATCGCTTATACCAACCCTATTACAAGTAGAGAAACTGATAGCGAACAGCATGAATCCTGATCAGACTGCGCGGATGCTCAGGCTGGTCTGGATCCATGCTGGTCGCAAACGCACTATGTTGGTTTTGTCATGACACGTCTCATATAATATAATGTTCAGATTTAATAAGCACCAAAATGATGATGTATTATAATGGTCCACTTCCATTGTCAGACATTTTGCAGTTTTTTGACTTTCAAATTTTGGAACTGAATGAAAGCCCTAGCTATTAAAGAAATTTGTAGAACGTTTCCTTAAACTACAGAAATTAAATCTGATCTTTACTTTTAGAAATTTGTTCACACCTTACTTTATGAAAAGACACTATTTCCACCTCAAACTTTCGTTAAAATATGGGTAAGTAAAGTTAAGCTGTGGACAACAGAAAGTGTCTGCCCAACTTCTCCGTGGGCAAGTCGCAAAAATTCATATTTCCACACTCCTCCCTGCTTAATGCATGAGTAAGTATTAATTCAAGCGCACTAATGGTAAGTGATTAAATGGCACCACATGTATGAATTGTTGTAACTTTGCCGCTTAGGTGACTGTCAGCTAATTTTGCCACATAATGTTTCATGTTATCAAAAAATGTTGTCTGTTATTTGAATCAAAATTTTTTTTAAGCATTTTCAATTTGCTTTAATCTGAAAGATTTTTAATTTCAATTTCATTTAATTTTCATGTAGATCATTTAAACACCTGTTGAAATGCAATGAAAAAATGTTTAATTTATCAGTGTATTATTCTTTTCTTGTTTAAGGTACTTTACTTACTTATATTAATAACAATTTTATGAAAAAGAAAATTGAATCGAATAAACAAAAATAACTTGCACAAAATAACTTGCACTTCTTTGAAAACATAATTTTTTAAATTTTTGTTCTTATTTAATTGAACAGACTTTTACCCATAATGCCATGTCAGCACCAGGTCCTGCTGTCTACTAATGGTGATTATTTTTTCATTAAATTTTGACACTGCCAACTTGTGACTATTATATATATACTTTCAGGATGGAAAGAAAGTTGATTTTGGATTCTTGTTCGATATAGACGGGGTAATTGTCAGGGGGAAGAAACTCTTGCCGTCTGCCAAAGATGCATTTCGCATGTTAATTGACGACCATGGCAAATTTAAAGTTCCTGTACTATTCGTTACAAATGCTGGCAACACTTTACGACAGAAAAAGGCTAAAGCATTGTCCGATTGGTTGGATATAGAGGTATGTATACTTTTGACTTTATTTCTAGGCCAGAAGGTATATTGAGTCAATTGACCTTTGTTGTTTGCATTCAGTTTGCAGTCTTGTTATTTGTTTTTCTCCTTCTCATTTATCACTTCACATTTGTAAGTAATATTCATCAGTGTGTATTCATCATAAACAGTATAGTTAGTAATCTTTATCTAGAGTATTCATAAACCTTGCAGTTAGTATTTGCCATTATAAACATTATTGTTAGTATTCATCAGAAGCATCATAATGTTAGTATTCAGTATTTGTTAGAAACAATTTACAGTAGAAAATCATCATTGTACACTTACTGTTTGTATTCATGATAAAATAATGACATCAGTAATGTTACCTTTTTTTGTTTATTAAAATCATTACTATTACTAAGGTATAATATCAGAAACATCACAGTCAGTGTTCATGATATATATTAACAAGTTTATGCTAGTTTTCATTGTTAAAGCTGCATGCCTCCAGATGAGTCAAAATATTTCAGTAAAATCAAACTTGAGAAAAATTTACTTAGATGTAAGGAAAAGTAAAAAATTTAAAGATTCATGTAATACTTTACAATGTACATATTGTGTGCGATTAATGACAGTGATTTTTCAGCATTTGCAACTACATTTCTACTGTGTTACTAATGCAGTAAAAATTTTTGCATATTTTTACCACTTTTTGGTAACTTACGTGGTTTGCCATTGATAAAAATTTGTAAAGTGCTTCCTTATGGTAAATATTACTTACACATTACTCAATATTACTCATTCAAATTCATTTTCAATATTTTCACGAAAATTAGCATGAATCTGGAGGCATGCTGCTGTAAACAGTAAATGTTAATATTCATAGGAAACTTTTTTGTTAGTACATGTTTTCATCAAAAACATTTAGTAAATATTCATAATTAAACAGTTAATTAATTAATTGGATCATTGGAAGGATATTTCACAAGTTATCTTACATACACTAAGTAAGGTAGTTTGTGTTCAGCAGTTAAACTAATTTAATATTATTAATTTTTGGTTCGTTATGACCAGTTTGTGTCAGTGTTTGCCATTTAACTCAAACAAACAAACAAGTTTTTCAGAACAGTTAAATTATGCACCCAGCAAGTTGCAACATATACATGTCTGTAGCATCAGAATACATGTATATTACAGAACATGCTGGTTGACCTAGCAATCAGAGTGTAACATACAAGTTACAATAGCTAAGATTTTCTACAACAGGTTAAGTGTCACTAGTGAACCAGTACAAACAAACTAGGACACTTAAAAACTTGATCACCTGCCGGAACAATAGGAAAAAAAATATGTATGTTAAAAAAATAGGCCATGCATAGAACATAAAAATAGATATATTTGTTTCCTAATATTATGCATATAGGTTAAGGCTGAAGATTTTGTTTTATAAGTTTAATTATGAATTTAAAAGTCAATAATTAGGTATTTTTGTGCAAAAAATAACAGTATTAGTACTAGTGCAGAGCAGATACTGATTAGAAATTTAATGTCCAATACTGGTAGAAAGAATAAAATGTTTATAGTACTGATAGTGAGAATAAAATGCCCAGCACTGATAGTGAGAATAAAATGCCCAGAATTGATAGTGAGAATAGAAGGCCCAGTACTGATAGTGAGAATAAAATGCCCAGTAATGATAGTGAGAAAAGAATGCCCAGCACTGATAGTGAGACTAGAATGCCCAGTAATGAAAGTGAGAAAAGAAGGCCCAGAACTGATTGTGAGACTAGAATGCCCAGCACTGATAATTAGAATAGAATGCCCAGAAATGATAGTGAGAATAGAATGCCTAGTACTGACAGTGAGAATAGAAGGTCCAGTACTGATAGTGAGAATAGAAGGCCCAGTACTGAAAGTGAGAAAAGAAGGCCCAGAACTGATTGTGGGACTAGAATGCCCAGCACTGATAATTAGAATAGAACGCCCAGAAATGATAGTGAGAATAGAATGCCTAGTACTGACAGTGACAATAGAAGACCCAGTACTGATAGTGAGAATAGAAGGCCCAGTACTGAAAGTGAGAAAAGAAGGCCCAGAACTGATTGTGAGACTAGAATGCCCAGTACTGATAATTAGAATAGAATGCCCAGAAATGATAGTGAGAATAGAATGCATAGTACTGACAGTGAGAATAGAATGCCCAGTACTGATTGTGAGAATAGAATGCCCATTAGAGATAGTAAGAATAGAATTTCCAGTACTAATAGTGAGAATACAATGCCCAGTACTGATAGTGAGAATAGAATGCCCAGTACTGATACTGAGAATAGAATGCCCAGTACTGATACTGAGAATGGAATGCCCAGTACTGATAGTGAGAATTAAATGCACAGTACTGATATTGAGAATAAAATGCCCAGTACTGATAGTGACAATAGAATGCCCAGTACTGATACTGAGAATAGTATGCCCAGTACTGATTGTGAGAATAGAATGCACATTAGTTGTAGTGAGAATAGAATGTCCAGTACTGATAGTGAGAATGGAATGCCAAGTACTGATATTGAGAATGGAATGCCCTGTACTGATACTGAGAAAAGAATGCCCAGTACTGATACTGAGAATAGTATGCCCAGTACTGATAGTGAGAAAAGAATGCCCAGTACTGATACTGAGAATGGAATGTCCAGTACTGATAGTGAGAATAGAATGCCGAGTAATGATAGTGAGAATGGAATGCCCTGTACTGATACTGAGAAAAGAATGCCCAGTACTGATAGTGAGAAAAGAATGCCCAGTACTGATACTGAGAATGGAATGTCCAGTACTGATAGTGAGAATAGAATGCCCAGTACTTATAGTGAGAATGGAATGTCAAGTACTTATAGTGAGAATAGAATGCCAAGTACTGATACTGAGAATGGAATGTCCAGTACTGATGGTGAGAATACTATGCCCAGTACTGATACTGAGAATGGAATGTCCAGTACTGATAGTGAGAATACAATGCCCAGTACTTAAAGTGAGAATAGAATGTCCAATACTGATAATGAGAATAGAATGCCCAGTACTGATACTGAGAATGGAATGTCCAGTACTGATAGTGAGAATAGAATGCCCAGTACTGATAGTGAGAATAGAATGCCCAGTACTGATAGTGAGAATGGAATGTCCAGTACTGATAGTGAGAATATAAGGCCCAGTACTGATACTGAGAATAGAATGCCCAGTACTGATTGTGAGAATAGAATGTCCAGTACTGATAGTGAGATTAGAATGCCCAGTACTGATAGTGAGAATGGAATGTCCAGTACTGATACTGAGAATTGAATGCCCAGTACTGATATTGAGAATGGAATACCCAGTACTGATATTGAGAATTGAATGCCCTGTACTGATATTGAGAATAGAATCTCCAGTACTGATACTGAGAATAGAATGCCCAATACTGATATTGAGAATTGAATGCCCAGTACTGATATTGAGAATAGAATGGCCAGTACTGATATTGAGAATAAAATGTCCAGTACTGATACTGAGAATGGAATGCCCAGTACTGATATTGAGAATTAAATGCCCAGTACTGATATTGAGAATGGATTGCCCAGTACTGATATTGAGAATAGAATGCCCAGTACTGATACTGAGAATAGAAGGTTCAGTATTGATAATTAAAGTGCATGTAAGAATTAAAGGTTCAGTACTTTATAGTATAATAGAAAGTATAAAAGGTTCATTTATCAAGAATTCTTTTCTATTTAAATAGTAATGTGATACAGATTAGTTTAAATCATGTGTAATTACACAATTCTTGCTTATAATAGCATTACAAATTTTATGTCTTTTCTTAGAGGTATTTTGGGACCAAATTTTGCAGTATTTTTTGTCAGTTGTAGTCAGTTAAAAGGTAAATAACCTCCAAGTATGTCAGATGTTATCTAATTATGACTTAAAGCATTATAATTTGTGACTTTTGTTGTAACTAAATTAGCCTTGTCATAGAGTGAGAACAGTGACATTTCTGTTACAAATTGGTTTCACTTTGATAAACTTCAGGTTTAAGTTCAAAGGGTAAAATGTGATGTGAAAAGAAAGAATCATAATTATCCAACTTTCAGATGGTTGGTTTTAAGTGAAAAGGTCTAAAATGGGCACAATATCCATAAGTATTTCAAATATTGAAGAAATAACAATAGTTAAATGTATCATTTGTATATTCTTATGAAATGTTGCTTTAAAAAAAAAAAGGTCCAAAAAGTTGTACTTGAGTAATGTAGAATGAACATGTATATGATGAATAATAATATTTTGTATTAGAACTTTTTAATTATTATCCGCTATATACATGTAAATATATGAAATATCACATCGTGTACTAGTATCTCACATATTTTGTCAACAATTTCAATGTATAGTTGTTTCGCGACTTGAATTTTACTGTTTAATGTCTAATACTTAAAACACTATCAAAGTAAATTATTCATTGTATTACAGACCTTTCATTATAGACCAATTCTAAATCAAATAGATATGTTTTGGTACCGGATTTGTTTATTATAATTTATGTTTGTAACAGCAATATCCTGATTAATACAATGTACATGTAGTTATAACCCCTGGTCTGTGGGGTCACAAAAAGACAGTAATTAAAACCTCAGTTTTGTTTTTGCTCTGATTTTAGAATATTTTTGGGGGCATCCATGGCCAAGTCAGGTTTTAGATCATTGACTCCTGATCACTTGCCCTTAGAGCTATAGAATTGAGCCGCAGGTTTATCATAATTAAATGTATTCAATTCTAGTAAATGCTGAAATAAAGCGTGAAAATGTTTTCTTCCGTAAATTTTTTGCTTTTCTAAACGGCCTCTAAGTTAAAATATATACAGTAGTTGGCACATGATACTGAAAAAAAAGAGTTTTTTTTTCCATTATTCCAAACTGGATTTCATGCTAATTATTTGAATTTGACTGAATAATATTTACATGCAAAACAATTAGACACTCCTGACACACATCAAACAACAATGTGTTTTAAATCTTTGAAATCTATTTTCAAGTCAAAGCATGTTCTAATTCTGTACATAATTCTTATATATATATCAAATATCATGGTGATGGTTACTAGGGGTCTAAAGTAAAAGGATCTCTTATTTTTAACAAAAAATAACAAATGATGATTTCCTACAACAACAACAACAACAACAACAAACAGCAATATAAAACCTTTCTTGTTTATATTCTACTAATTGTTCAAACATAAAAAGTTTAATTGCACTTTCCACACTGAGCATTCAAAGTTAAAGGAACTTTACTTATCATGTATTTATAACATTACATTATGTACATGATTGTGTATTAGATCAATATGTACATATTTGTCCATAATCTAGGCTAATGTATCAAGGTCATTTATATTTTTGACTGTTTTTATCAACAAACAGTATAAAAATGTCCAGTTTAAGTTCAATGCAAAGTTCAACATTTTGTTTTTCTCCATTTCAAATCTTAAGTCCGAGTCCTGGCAAATATACAGGGATTTATTTTTACTTACCTGGTCAGGGGTGCATGCAGCTTAATTAGTGTTGAGTTTCCTAAAATATAAAAATATAAGCACAATATGAGCATAAACCTCTTCAAATAATTAATGGTACATGTTTATATATCTTGGGGTGCAGAACGGGGGGGGGGGGTACATTAATTAACTAGGGAAGGTATAGCACCAACAGCACAATTTTTAGTCTGTCATGTTAATTTTTGAAGGCTTTTTCCTTGCAAAAACTTGATACAAAATGTATACTTAAACTTACAATTTAAGGCTGAGACCTTTGGGAGATAGGGTGAGAGGAATACATATATGTATGGTATTTTTAAAACAATGCAGCCTACTCAACTAGGAAGAGTGGTATAAAATATGATATTTTATTAACACAATTCAGCCTCTAGTGGGATAGTGGTAGAATATATGATATTTGAATAACAATTCAGCCTCAGTGATTCTGCTTCTCATACACAGTGTAAAATGAATTCCAAAACCAAAGAATGCTAAAGTATGAAATTTTATTACAGATTGTTGCAGACCAAGTGGTTATGTCTCACAGTCCGTTGAAGATGTTTAAACAATTTCATGACAAACATATACTCGTGTCCGGGCAAGGCCCGGTTGTAGAAATAGCGGAGGGTTTAGGCTTCACTCATATAACCACAATGGATACCCTCCGACAGTGCTTCCCACATCTAGATATGGTCGACCATAACAGAAGAAAACCTGCGGTAAGTTAGGTTTTCTTTCTTTTTTTCTTTTCAACATATGATGAAACAATTACTAAAGTGGTGATCTAATAGCATTTATTTTAAGAGTATTAAACTTGATACGGAAGTTGTGAGTGGATTTTGTCATAACGGCTTAGATCTTAAAACGTGCAAAGCACCTTGTATGTTCATGTGTAGTTTAAAATCCATGAGAGCAAGCCTAATACAAGTTACAGATAGAAAAATTCTTGGATGAATGATGATCTTTAAATTACATACATACCTTCAAGTATTTTAATATTATATTCAAGTGTAATATAAGGTATTTAAGTCAAGGTCATTCTGAATCACACTCATTTACAATTTAGGATTTTCTTTCTGTTGGACGGACAGTCACGATAGACAGTGGTGTTTGAACAATTGTGATACATGCAGTATTATATACATGTATAATAGCAAAGTATGCACACTAATTGTAGTAGATCATTGGCTGTGTTTATTCTAAAAGCCATAATTAAAATCTATTCAGGTCATATCAGTGACCTTTAGAAAATTAAGTACCTATAAACTAGCAATATTTTTTGTTTGTTTCGTACTCCCCATATTATGGACATACTTTGAAAAATAGTCTTGGGGTATCATGTTATTTTATTAAATTTAGCCTGAAATTGCCTGAAATGAGCCTTTGCATCATCATGAAGGCAAATATTTACCTCCCTTTTTGCTTCATAAATGGACATAAATTATAAGGACCGTCAAGAATTTTTACATGCCCATATAGATTCTAGTTTGAAAAAGAATTTTGAGGTACTTATAAATGGTAAAACTGCTAGTCAGATTTCCTTGTAACACGCAGGAAAAAAAAAAAAACGACAAATTTTCAAATCTTGAACAACTTTGAATATTCAAGCAAAATCAGCAGCTATAATCCTATTGCTTTAGAAGATAATAAAATTTTATTCTGACTTGATACAATGGTTTGAATCTCAAGCTACGTGTGATGCTGCCAAAATACCAATGGCTTCAAATGTTTAGTAGAAGTGCCTGATTTTCCACTGCACATGATTGTTTTATATGACGTAAAATATCTTACGGCAGTAAACAGTTGCAGATTCTGTAGGCACTTGTTACATAAAATAAATAAGTTATGTATCTGATTTGGCAAGACTGGCAGGAGCTGTAAAGTGATGGAAATATGTCCAATTTATATGTGCAGCATATTTATGCATAATAAATGCAAGACTCTCAGTTGGGGGTTGGGAAGAAAATAATCAAAGAATTCTTCAGGTATTTCTATCCAGAGTTTGAATATATCGAAGATGACAATGACTTATATAATAATATATTCTTGATTTTTTCTTCAGTACCCTAACCACACTAAATATCTTAAATGGATTCTTCCATCTGTAGATCCGGATGAAACCATTCATCTTTTTTAGGGAAAATGTCAAAATATTAGTTCTGACTGAATCTGACTGAATAGGGAATAGTGACAGGCAACATATGTGTGCTAGCTCAGACTTTGGTTTGTACTGGTCACATTTGTAGTTTAATTTGCCACCAGCAGGTTAAATTATTTTTTTTTCTCGGACATAATTATGTCCTGCTTTGAAATTGTGATTACACATTAACAGTTCATTTCAACAATGCCCTATAAGAAATACAAACACAATGCTAGAATTATAAGCAACCAAGGCAGCATAAAATCATGCTAGGCTGCATGGATGTGCCATCCATCTACGCTTCTTGTTACTTAAGCGTTCTAATATTATAGGAGTTTCTTTTATATATAAACAGAAATCTCAAAGATATTTAAGCAAATCTATGAAACAGCCATATTGCTTTATTGATTTAATTAAGATATTTTTTAAGTACATGAATAAGTAACCTTAAGCAAAATTCTTTAAATTCACATTTATTTTCAGTAATGTTACCTTGACCTAGTTTTCAATGAACTTTAACCTAATTCAATCTGCAATATACAAGCAGATGTTATTTATACCTATTATTATTTATAGTAAGTTTGTCTGTAATCCGGGACAATTTTACAATCATTGTATGCTACTGTTGTTGTTTACATAACCATTGATCACAAATCATAAACATAAAAACATAAACAACTGTTTTACTGGTAGGAATGATATCTTAAAATAAATGGCCCTGGAATTTAACCATTTGTCTGCTTGGGGCAACATATTCTACTCATACAACCAGTGCTGACCAAGATCAGTCTGTTTTTCCATGTATTCTGATCATTGTCTGCAGTCAGTACTTGGAAATTTTCCCTAAAAATGACGAATGTTTTTTTTTTGTCCCAACTGAATGATGGACGAGGCCATTTAAGATATCTAGCGTGGGAAGGGTTGAACAAGGAAACCCTATGTAGTTTTTAAACATGCAGTGGTCAAACATTTAATATTGAATAGGCCAGTTTAGAGTGTCATTTTCTATTAACAGATTTGTGTCAGTCTTTATCGTACAGTTATCAATACTTTCTGATAGACTAAGTTGGAAACTGACTTAAATAACTGCTAATTTGGAAATAAACATTTAAATTTAAAAGGCTATTATATCTTTTTAAATAAAAGTGTTCACCAATTAAATAAAAAACAACATTTTGGGAAATATTACTTTTTTGTTTGTTCAAAAAGGTTTGCACATTCTTCTATTAAATCACTACAATTTGTTAATTTATTTGTTCACTGCTGCTTTTCTTCCCTTAATTTTTGCATGGTTAAAATTTGGCGGGATTCCAAAATTGGAGGGGTTAAGTAAACTTTCGGGTTTTGCCCCTTTAAATTTTTATAAAATAATAAATACTTTGGCCCCAACCTAATACAATTGTAATTCTGAAAACCTTTCCCGAATTTTCAAAATGAATTGTTTTTTCTTTTTGGGAAAAAACAAACCCGTATTGGGGATTTTAAGAATTAATTTTAATTAAATTTTAAATTGGCCTTTTTGTTAACTTTTTATTGTTGTGTTCATTTTTTTAAGGAAAGTTTATTTATTCTTCTTTCCATAGATGTATTTGCATACAAATAGATTAACTTTATTTTATTTAGGAATAATAACCCCGGAAAAAACTTGTATGTTAAAATAAATGTTAACAATCGTTCAAATATATAAGTTTTAAAAGGATACTCCACATTATATGTTACCAAATCAGCATCAAGATTCTATTTCATTGTTTTAAGTTATCAAGAAAATTTAAGTTTTTTTTTCATTTGGTTTATTTCTTTCACAACAAAAGACAAACTGCATGGTATCTTGGACCAAGGGAAGATTTTCCCCATTTTCATTTAAATTCTATATTTACCAAACACATAAAAAAAAGTTGACCCTTTGAGGTAAAATGTAACACACCCTTGAGGAAAACAATTGTTTCCCTTAATATGAAAAAAAAATCCCATACACGCTAATTCCAAACCCTAACCTTGTCCTCTTTTAGGAAATTTACAACATTAACTAATTTTTCACTAATGTCCTAAAAAATTTTTGGGGGAAATTTACCCAACATAACTAAAGGGCTCTTTTTGTCCATTAACTTGAGGAAGCAAAAAAACCTAAATAAAAAAGGCCACTGTATTTTCAAAATTTTGGGGGAAATCAAATAAAATTTAAAAATTTTGTCAGCCAACAGTACAAAGTTGTTCTGAGGTTGGCCTGGTTCTTTATACTGGTTGCAAAAGCTAATCATTTTTGGTTCCAGATGGGGAAGGGTTAAACACTGGAATTACATAGGCCTCTTCCAAAAGTGAAAAAGTTTTACTGTTTTTTTTTCCAGCTGTGATATTGTTTGGTGAGCCAGTGAGATGGGAGACTAACTTACAGCTTGTTATAGACACGTTATTATCCAATGGCAAGCCTTGTACGGCTCCTAAAGAAATCCCTTACCCACATATGCCAGTTTTAGCCTGCAATATGGATCTGTTATGGATGGCCGAGGCCTGTATGCCAAGGTAAGTTCTAGTGACAATCTTAACTTGTATCAATTCGCTCTAGAGAGCAAAGTAGGAAATTTATTACCAAAATTGATCTACTTTGGCTGGTAATATTGACCTACTTTGGATCACAAAAGCGTCTATACCAAGGTAAATTTTTACCTTGATTATTGGAAGAATATGGAGAGCAAATGTACTCACCCAGGCGTTGTTGTTACACATTGGTTTAGTTTAGGACTGGTGTGCAAGTGAGCATCTTCAAACCTACTGAAGGGAATGGGTTGAAAGTTTACACACTTATTTTAGAGCATAACAGGAGGCCCAATATTCTTAACTCTTACATGTAATTGTGACAGAATTATGGCCCTTAACATTAGAACTTAGAAAATTTCTATATTATCCAGACCCTTTTGTTTTACTATCAAGCACAGAGAATATAGTCAAGCACACTGTGCTTGTTTATGCAAAGTGACAGTCTATTGTTTTGTTTATGTTCAATAGAACAATAATAATATGATATAGATCCTTTTACAATGTCACACACATGCCTGTTTTGACTGGTCAATATTGACCTTCTATGCAGGCAGAGGTAAGAAAGGCACAAAATGACAGTCTTTACTTTCAACGTTTAATTCAACAACTAAGATACCATATAGGATAGTAAGATTATAAACATGACAAACTTAGCAAATTTAGGTCAGAAAATATGAATTGAATATATATTGTAAAAAAAAGTTTAAAGGAGAATAAAAAGTCTACATACATGGATATATTTGGCTTTTTGACAAGAGGGTAAGGTATGAGATATTGTGCTATTTTGTGTATGGGCAATATAGCGACATTCTGACCCAGAACAAAAATATCTCAGAATCTAGCTAAATTGGCACGCGAAGATATTTTGACTAGTACCTGTCTTGAGTACAAACAGTTTTTAGCTCGACTTTTCTATGAAAAGGGGAGCTATCCTACTCGCCCCGGCGTCGGCGTCGGCGTTGGCGTCACACCTTGGTTAAGTTTTTCGTACCACCCCACTTAATTTCAGAAGTATTACAAGTATGGCTTTGAAACTTACCATACTTGTTCACCATCATAACCTCCATCTACAGACAAGAGTACATAACTCTGTCAAGGTTTTTGACAGAATTATGGCCCTTTTTTGACTTAGAAAGTGTATTGAGATTGGTTAAGTTTTTTGTACCACCTCACTTTATTTCAAAACCATTGGAGGTATTGCTTTGAAACTGACCATACTTGTTTACCATCACGACCTTCATCAACAGACAAGAGGACATAACTCTGTCAAGGTTTTTGACAGAATTATGCCCCTTTTTGACTTAGAAAATACATTGAATATGGGTAAAATCCACTTATTGCCTTAACCCTTTGAGATATTGCTTTGAAACTTTTAATGCTATTTCACATCATTACCCCCATCTGTACGCAAGAGAAGGTAACTCTGTCAAGGATTTGTTTTAAAAATTAAGGCCTTTTATCGACTTAGAATCTTGGTTAAGTTTTTAGTACCAGTCCACTTTTTGACTGAACTGTTTGAGATATTAATTTGAAAGTTGGAATACTTGTTTACAATCATGATTCCCAAACATGTCCAGGAGAAGGTAATTCTGTCAAAGATTTTATTTGAATTATGGCCCTTAACTGGCAATGTTTTGTATTATAGGCAAGCACTAAAAAACTTAAAAAATCTAAAAAAATTCATTCCTATCCACTGAACCTGCAGTGTTCAAGGGTATCACACAATTCAGTAAAATAATTCTTCACTAAATATCTTAATGCTCATGGCCATTGTTCACTTTAAAAATACAGAGATTCTTGTATTGCCTTTTACTGCAAAAACTTTTTTTATTGGCAAGCAATAAAAAAGTCGAGCGCGCTGTCTACGGACAGCTCTTGTTTGTGTTGTGTTAGGCCATAGAAACCAATGTCAAATGACAGGTTTCAATGATCTATTGACAGATCCAAAAATGATAGTAATATTGGCTTGTTGCTATGTCAATCCTTTTATTAATGGTTTCTAATTTGTTGAGTTGAATTTTTTTCTCCACAATTGCTTTTAACTTGTGTTTCAGGTTTGGCCATGGCTGCTTCTTGACAAGTTTAGAGAGTTTATATCAGGTATTTATTATTTAAGTTTGATATAAGAAATTACCTTTACAGATTTGAACATAAATCTTGTAAATATTTCTGTCGTTATTTTGATAATACATGTATCAGATTTTGAATATTTTTCCGTTTGTTTTTTTTTATTGTTTTTTTGCTGCACTGACACAGCAGAGATCATATGGTGACGTTCCAGCTTTACAGGTGGAGGGTGACCTCAGGTGCCCTTCTGTGCATTATTTCAGACATAAACAGGCGCCTGAGTAGAAGCACTGACTTCGGTAATTTTGAAATTTAAATAATTCTTTTATCTAGGTAATATTTTGGTTTATCTGTGCAGTTTATCTGACATGAAAAATGTTGGTATCCACTTGCTTAGCTAATTAGGGAGAGCATTGGATTTGTAATATAGGGGTTACAGGTTTGATCCTTTGCAGAGGCAGGAATTTTTCCGTGATATGATTGATCTCATATATTGAGTCTGATGGTTATTTGTCCGTCACCGCTGACTAGAATATTTGTTTCCCTTTTTCATAAATGTTGATTAAGAAATCATGTGGGGTACGCAGTGTGTAAATTGGTAATTAATTTTTACTTGGTTAGTTATCCAGGAAAGCCAGTTAAGTTGGACTGACCATGATGATATGACCAGAAATGTGTGAAAATCAGGGTAAAAACAGACACAAAATAAATTTAAAATTGGAAAGTAAATGTCCTTGATTTTAAATGTTTTACATCAACAGACATGTCTTAATTTATATAGTCCATGACAAAGTATACATGTATTATAAGTTTTATATGACTGATCCATCACAAGAAGCAAATAAGCAGAAAAGGGCTTTCTGGGTATGATAGGATAACTGAAATGTCATGTGTCATTTTTCCTCAGAAAATCTCTGGCAGAGAGTTGAAATACACGGCATTGGTCGGCAAGCCAAGTGAACTGACATACCGTCATGCCGATTTTCTTCTGTATGAACAAGCAAGGGACATGGGAATGAATGGGATCAATACAATCTATTGTATAGGGTAAAAATATTTCTTTATTATACCCCCGCACAACAAAGTTGTAAGGGGGGTATACTGGAATCAGCTTGTCCGTCCGTCCGGCCGTCGGTTTTTTCTTGTCCGCCCAATAACTTAAGATTCCTTTGACCCTTAGTCTTCATATTTGGCATGGAGGTTAGTCATGATTAGTAGATGACCCCTATTGATTTTGAGGTCACTAGGTCAAAGGTCAAGGTCACAGGGGCCTTGACTTCAAAAAGCTTGTCCGCCCAATAACTTAAGATTCCTTTGACCTACAGTCGTCATATTTGGCATGGAGGTTAGTCATGATTAGTAGATGACCCCTATTGATTTTGAGGTCACCAGGTCAAAGGTCAAGGTCACAGGGGCCTTGACTTCAAAAAAAGCTTGTCCACCCAATAACTTAAGATTCCTTTGACCCACAGTCTTCATATTTGGCATGGAGGAAAGTCGTGATTAGTAGATGACCCCTATTGATTTTGAGGTCACCAGGTCAAAGGTCAAGGTCACAGGGGCCTTGACTTCTAAAAGCTTGTCGGCCCAATAACTTGATTCCTTTGACCCATAGTCTTCATATTTGGCATTGAGGTTAGTCATGATTAGTAGATGACCCCTATTGACTTTGAGGTCACCAGGTCAAAGGTCAAGGTCACAGGGGCCTTGACTTCAAAAAGCTTGTCTGCCCAATAACTTAAGATTCCTATGACCCACAGTCTTCATATTTGGAATGGAGGTTAGTCATGATTAGTAGATGACCCCTTTTGATTTTGAGGTCACTGGATCAAAGGTCAAGGTCATAGGGACTTTGACTTCAAAAAGTTTGTCCACCCATTAACTTAAGATTCCTTTAACCCACAGTCTTCATATTTGGCATGGATGTTGATCATGACTATAAGGTGACCCCTATTGATTTTGAGGTCACTGGGTCAAAGGTCAAGGTCACAGGGACCTTGACAAAAAAAAGCTTTTCTTCTCAATTGCTAAAGAATGTCCTGTCCGCAATGTATTGATTTTGACATTTTCACATTTGAAGCATGTAGAATACATAACTTAGCAATGCACTGGCTTAGTAACCTCAGATTTGGCAGGGAGGTTGTCCTTGAGCTCTAAATGGCCACTGTTGATTCTGACAAAGTGGTATGCGGGGGTATTCACGCCATCATAGTGGCAGTTCTAGTTTTTTACTAACATTTTAAAGCAGCATGCCTCCACATTCACGCTAATTTTAATGAAAATTTTAAAAAAGTATAAAAAGAGTCAAATATTGTCAAGTGAACAAAGAAAGTAATTTATGCAGTGTAAGTAGCACTTACAATCCATGTAAGTAACCAAACAAAGGAAAAATAGCCCTTACATTCACACAGTAGAATTATTGTGATAAATACTGCCAGATGACATGTAAATTATTACTTTTTTCAAAATTTTACTACATTTTACACAAGTTTAGTTTTCCTGAAATATTTTGACTCATGAATCTGGAGGCATGCAGCTTTAAGTTTTTATGAGGAAAAAGCAAATCATCAGAAAAGATCCTTCAGTGGCTGGTATTCGAACTTTTGACCACCTGCTTTTAAGCAAAAGTAACAACCACTGAGCCAAAGATTGGGTTCAAGGACACAGGCATCAGTGGTTGTACTTATAGGTATGAAATTAGGGGTGTGTACTTGACTGCAACAACTTTTGTGTTACTCTTTTAGTCTTCTGAGAATAATAGTTTCTATGCCAATAGATGCAGTTAAGAATGGGGTAGGTGAATGGGGCAAAAATATATATTTTGTTATCTTGTGCTGATAAAATATGTGTTTCTGAGTTATTGCACATTATGAATTGAATTTAAAATTGCCATTTTTTTCTCCAGTAAAATTTCTATACGAGTAGAAATTTAAACTGCTTTGTTAAAATTTAATGAAAATTAGCATGATGTATATACTAAATACATGGCGAATCTTAAATGCTGTCATAATCCACCAATAATTATGTTTATCAGGTATTTCTATCCATAGCCATATCTTAGTTCAGAAGAATACATCAAAGTTACCTCCTTTTGATAAAATCCACCATTGTATTACAAAATTAAAACTACAAATGTATTAAATGGTAATGACTGTGTTAGGCTTTATTATCTTGCTTAGGTGGTTTAGATTTGTGCAATAATTCATGCCATCTGATCATGGTCTGCACTGTTTGTTATTCAGTTTGTACATATTCTGAAATTACCCAAATATATGGTGGCTGATTTTGTACATTTTGTGCGTCTAGTTGGCGCTAGCGACAATACGCTAAACGGCGCTTTGTCAGACTTTCGTCTTATCGTCCTGTTGCTAGCTACAACACACCAAAGCGCCAAACGGTGCGTTTTAGCGCTGTCATCCTGTCTCTAGCGTGGCACACCAAACAACGCATTTTCGTGTGGCGCGATATAGCCCTGTCGCTTGACTTATAAGCCAATCCTTAATTTGAACCGAGTGATAATGCGACATCACAACAACATGCTGCACTGGAGACAGGGCGACAAGACGACAGTGTGACAACAAGCCGTTTGGCACTTTGTCCTGTTGTCGCTTACGCCAACACGACGCCCAAAAGTGTACAAAATCAGCCAACATACAAATATGATAATTGGTCTTGTCTAGTTTGAAAAATGGACAAGTTCATTTCCGATATTTAGCATCATAATGATTACAGCTTTATAATATTCCATTTATATTTTTTCAGTGACAATCCAGAATCGGACATATATGGAGCAAATTTGTATGACAAATATCTTCAGAAGCGTGTTATGAATACTAATGTCAATTTACTGAAGCGTACACAGCAGCAGACGGCCGGATCTCAAATGATCGATATGGACGAAACAGATGGCGAATCTGATTTAGACTCGGAACGTTTATCTGCTTTCAAGGAGGATTTACATGAAGTGTACGCTAAAAGTTGTCAGTCGATTCTAGTATGCACCGGTGTGTATTGTTCGTCAAGAGACTATGTAACATACGGGCGAGCTAGGTCATCCAATCATAATCACCGAGACTTTGTTCTAGATCCGGTTCTTACTCAACCGAAGTTTGTGACTCAAAATGTACACGAGGCTGTGAAGCTCGTTTTTCAGAAAGAGAAGGTTGTGTCCCCATTTATAAGTTGATGAAGGCTTTGTGATTAGAGAGACTGGTTTGCAGATATAGTATCTCAATAACTTTTAGAATCTGATTTTTTGTTTCATTGTTTTAGGTTTTTTACATGGCAGTTTTCTTTAATTATAGAGAAAACGTTTTCACTGTTTGCTTTTTACTTTTTTTTTCATCTTTTCTTTTTATTAAATATCTTTGTTTTTTCTTTAAACAAAACCAGAATGAATGTACTTGTTGTCAGAATACATGCATTTAATGAGTAACTAGTTGGAGAATGTTATAGATTACATTATGTATTGTTTTCACTGCTTGAATATTACGCTGAATATGGTTGTAGTATTTCAGATTAGTTTCGAAACATTTAAAAAAAAGCGGTTGCAACCTGGCATGTAATTTCTTAATTTATTTTTAAGTCATGCACTCATAGAATTTTAGAAAATGTGAAGGACCTCATCACAAACACTGGATGACTTTGGTAAATTGGCTGTGTTTATATGATTACACTATGAGACTCACCTGAAAACGCTGGTTATATTATTAGTTATAAAGATTTTTGACAGGATATATGGCCCTATATAAACGGTTGTTTGTGAATATAACCCAAGCCGCTAGGCGAGGGTAATATTGCAAACAACTGTTTATATACGGCCATATAACCTTTCAGAAATCTTTATAACAATTTAATGATACACCAAGCATCATTTTTAGAGGAATAAAGCGAGAGTTCTTTATAAATCGACAGCAGCCATGTATATAAAACTATATAAATGTCACAAGTATCCAATGAAAAGCGACGTTACAAACGTGCAGTATTATAAAAGTTTATATCTATAGATACATAACCGGTCTTTATAACAAATGAGTTGGTACATGTTTCAAATTTATTGAACTTTAGGTCGGATATTATGTTTTTAGGGTGGGAGTAAAAAGTTTTCGTGATATTATCTCTACTGTATAGGATATATATGTCACTTATGTGAAAAAAAGCACAAAAAAAAAGAAACTTCCTTCGTATTTTTTTCATGCTTGACATTTTTGTACCTGTATGTTTTTATGAATGGTAGTTATTTATAAAATCTTTACCTCGGTCCATATTCATAAGTGCTATTTTTTTTTTTAAATCATGATAGGTTTTGATAGCATTAAGTGTCATACATTTCATCATCATTCAACATTCAAATAATGTTAGAGAATCCATGATTTCAATCATTTTTCTGCCCAACACACACCCACTACTGGGTAACACATTTCTAAGATTGGTATAAACTGATTTCTATATTGCAGTTCAGTATTAAGAGTAAGTGCTTAAATTGTTTTATTGCAGGTTTTTTGTTTTATTTTTTTACCTATGCTGATATTAAAAGAAGATCTGCTTTTAATTTCAGCACAAATCCTACTGTATTTTGCTGAACTGAACTATTTTTAATTTGATTTTATCAGAATACGTGTACTTACTTATATGTTAATACGACTGTCTCCTGCGAAGTGCATTGTTGAGTCATTGTTTAGTATTAGACAGGGCATTATGCACACGTTCACTTGCTGTTTGCATTTGTTATTGTTTTGCACTAAGATTTATTCACATTTTCGAAATTATTCTTATATATCTAACCACGTAACACTGTGGCGTAAAGTAGAAAGACCAGAATCACACGTGTAAAGCCAGTGTTGAACCCGTGTAGAACCAGCTTGTATGCTTTTATTCGCAATATTTTACAAGGCTTTACTACTGTTTGCTGCTCAAATTTTGTATTCTGTTGTTGAAATCCCTTACTCTGACAATAGACTGTTCCAAACTCAAAGCAGGGAAAGTCCATTACATAAATTTAGGTGTGAAAAAAAAAAGTTTCTTGCTTTGTTCTTGTGTTTATGTAATCATTTGATGAAAACAAGATATCTTCAAATGAAGAAAACTCTGTCAGGAAGAATATAAGCTCCTCACAACTGATATTATTGAGGTTTAATCCATGATATTACTTTTCTTGGTCGAAATGAATGTTGTTTTTTTATAACTGTTTTCTTAATCATTTCATCCTTTTTGGATGAGAAGAAGTTGATTCTTACTTGTGGAGAAAAAGTATGCTACATAGGAAGCAACTTAGCCTGCTGGTTTATGGTCGTTTATGCTGGTAGAGAGCTACTATTTCCAAACTTAATTTTAAGTTGAATACTTAATGCATATCTTGATCCTTTGACAAAAGAGGCAGCTAAGTTTTTGGGGCTTAATATTTGATAAAATGAGTAAAGGAATAGATGATTTAGGAAAATTGTCAATTTTTTTTTTACATATGTGTTTTGTAAGAGATTTTTATTTTTGGTCTTTAGCATATACATTGTATATGGTGTATAAGGAATGACCTTCAAGTCAAATGGCAACCAAGGGAGATTATGCATGTTCTGTGAAAAGTATAAACATGTGACTAATATTCACAAAAATATGCTTGATAACGAAGGGGTGACAATCTGTTCCAAGTAAATTCTTTTACACATTTGTTTCCCAGAACTTGCCATAAAAATCTGTTTATAACATGACAATGTGTATGTTATATATATGAAAATTGAAGTTTTGTTTCACCAGGGACATATAATATTCCTGGTTTTCACCTTGTTACTGTAGCATTGTCCTTATTTACCTCTCTGGCGTGGGTTCGATCCCCGGGAGATGCTTTAGTAGTTTAGCGCGGAGGAAGGTAGTTTTGTACTGGTGTAACTCTCCAGGAACGATGGTTAGGAAACTACCCGCCTATATGTAATACTATAATAATAATACCATTCCGCCTATATGAAATACTGTTGGAAAAAGGCGTAAAATGAAACAAACAAACAAAAAAATTGATATTATTTTGTTAGCAGTTTGAATTGATGTATTTTACAAAGAACCCTTAGACATGTATTTCAAACGATTAGGAGAAATATGAAGGTGGCATTAAATTTACCCTAACCCTACCTTGAACAAAAGTGGTTGACCTTTGCCAACAGTAGAATGCCTTGCCAACCTGCACTTGTTCGCAGACTGACCAGGCTCTATACTGTTTATAGATCAATTTTTAAATTTTGAAGTTGAAACCCCTTAAGCATTGAATGGACTGGTCCAAATTCAAAGCCAGGCAAATTTGTTGCATAAATTCAAGAGGTCAAAGGTTACTATTTATGTCTATTGATTATTTGTGTGGTTAATTGCAATTTTGTTGTCATGAAAATTGAGCACTATTTCTTTTATTATTGTTTTTATTATTTTGAAATAATTATTTTAACTTTCATTGTTATAGTGTTGTAAATTTTGTTGTTATTATTATTATTATAAATAATGATTTTGGTCACATTAGTGTACTTGAGTTTTATTATTTATTTTCACGTGTTAAGTTTTACCTTCAGAAGATTTGGGGGAAATTGAGTGGAGAGGGAGATAATTATGTGTTTCCTCTTTTTTTTCCTGTTTTCTATTTGGGGAATAGTCAGGAATTTAAGTTACAGATTGTCACCTGCAAGGTGAAGATTTCACTAGCACTGTGCTGGTCTGAAAGTCAAAGTAAGGGCTGTTTCTCCGAAAATATTTGGGAGGGGTACTGGAGTTAAAAATGACTGGTGTATGGTAGAAACATATTCATGTATAAATATATCCTGTCTTCAAATGGCTTAAATAGTTTACATGAATATTTATTTATAGCTGAGTGATATGGACATAATTAGATAGCTACATATGTATTAAGTATTTTCATGTATTTTATAACTATATTATTATACCCCCGCACAACAAAGTTGTAAGGGGGGTATACTGGAATCAGGTTGTCCGTCCGGCTGTCCAGCCATCAGGCTGTCCGTCGTTTTTTTCTTGTCCGCCCAATAACTTAAGATTCCTTTGACCTACAGTCTTCATATTTGGCATGGAGGTTAGTCATGATTAGTAGATGACCCCTATTGATTTTGAGGTCACCAGGTCAAAGGTCAAGGTCACAGGGGCCTTGACCCGTCCAATAACTTAAGATTCCTTTGACCTACAGTCTTCATATTTGGCATGGAGGTTATTCATGATTAGTAGATGACCCCTATTGATTTTGAGGTCACCAGGTCAAAGGTCAAGGTCACAGGGGCCTTGACTTCAAAAAGCTTGTCCGCCCAATAACTTAAGATTCCTTTGACCCACAGTCTTCATATTTGGCATGGAGGTTAGTCATGATTAGTAGATGATCTCTATTGATTTTGAGGTCACCAGGTCAAAGGTCAAGGTCACAGGGGCCTTGACTTCAAAAAGCTTGTCCGTCAAATAACTTAATATTCTTTTGACCCACAGTCTTCATATTTGGCATGGAGGTTAGTCATGATTAGTAGATTACCCCTATTGACTTTGAGGTCACCAAGTCAAAGGTCAGGGTCACAGGGGCCTTGACTTCAAAAAGCTTGTCCGCCCAATAACTTAAGATTCTTTTGACCCACAGTCTTCATATTTGGCATGGAGGTTAGTCATGATAAGTAGATGACCCCTATTGATTTTGAGGTCTCCAGGTCAAAGGTCAAGGTCACAGGGGCCTTGACTTCAAAAAAATGGTCCTCCCAATACATTTAGATTCCTTTGACCCACAGTCTTCATATTTGGCATAGAGATTAGTCATGATTAGTAGATGACCTCTATTGACTTTGAGGTCACCAGGTCAAAGGTCAAGGTCACAGGGGCCTTGACTATAAAAAGCTTGTCCGCCCAATAACTTTAGATTCCTTTGACCCACAGTCTTCATATTTGGAATGGATGTTAGTCATGATTAGAAGATGACCCCTTTTGATTTTAAGGTCACTGGATTAAAGGTCAAGGTCACAGGGACTTTGACTTCAAAAAGTTTGTCCACCCATTAACTTAAGATTCCTTTGACCCACAGTCTTCATATTTGGCATGGATGTTGATCATGACCATAAGGTGACCCCTATTGATTTTGAAGCACTGGGTCAAAGGTTAAGGTCACAGGGACCTTGACAAAAAAAAGCTTTTCTTCTCAATTGCTAAAGAGTGCCTGTCAGCAGTGTATTGATTTTGACATTTTCACATTTGAAACATGTAGAATACATAACTAAGCATTGCACTGGCGTAGTAACCTCAGATTTGGCAGGAAGGTTGTCCTTGAGCTGTAAATGGCCACTGTTGATTCTGACAAAGTGGTATGCGGGGGTATTCACGCCATGATAGTGGCAGTTCTAGTTTGAGGTTGTTTTTATTATGTTTGAAACATTGAAAAGGCTAAAGATCTATTCTAAAGGTCAAAGGTCAAATAATAAAGTAATACAATGTAAAAAAATTGTTAATTCTTGTGATCTATGAACATGCATTCTCTTAGTTTATTATACTCATAACACCCTTATAGGTACCTTATTAACATAATACATTGTATGACCTTTGTTTTCAAGGTCACATTGTTTGACTCTTGTCTTTAATTTGTGGTCATGTGACCTTTGGCGCAATGGTATGATTCTTTTACTTTTTTTAGTGTTATATGTGAGGTTTGACTTGAAGATAATATTGTTTGACCTTTGTTTTTTTTTTTTAATTTTGTATATGACCTTTATATTGAAGGTCATATTGTTTGACTTTTGTCTTCAAGGTCATATGTGACCTTTCTGAAGATCATATTTTTTACCTATGTCTTTGATATCATATGTGACCTGTGTTTGGAGGTCATATTTCTTAGGTTTGTATTGATAGTGATATTCAAAACTGACTAAATACAGTTGAAATGATATTACATTGTATTTGTCAGTAATGTGTTTGAGCATTTCACTGTATATGCCTTGTATGGACAATTATATATCATATGTACTGATTACGATTGTATTTTTCATACATTACTTCCATGTATTATTGAATGTTTACTTGGTACATGTGAAGAAAAAATATATTTGAAGTTTAAAATACATACAACTGTAATTAATTGGGAGATTATTTTGAAGTTTCAAATAAGGACATAAATATTCTGATGAAATTATGATATACTTAATACTGAACCTGCAGCAATTGTGTAATGGACTTGCCCTGTTTTTTGAAATTTGGAACAGCTCAGTCAAAGTTTAAGGGATCTCATTGACAAAATACAACAATTTAGCTGTCAACAGTATAGAGCCTGGTCAGATTGTATAGAGCAGGCTGGCCTGGCTGTACACAATTTTGTGCCAAATGCTGATTACTGTAGGGTCCATCATGGTATTGGTAAACCCATTCCCTTATACAGAAATATTAATTTTGTGCAATGGAAACTAGATATGAAGTGTTTTTCCTTTCTAATTAGTCGGACAATAAAGGTCATGTAATAATAACATGTGTATTATTTCTCAGACTGTTTGGATCATTGGTCATTTATGTAAAAGATCAAACATGCATTTATAAAGCAGCGAATTTCCTTTATGGAAAATAACTTGACTGCTTATAAAGTCTGGCTATGATAATATTTACCGCTTCTAAGTCTTTATAGAAGGGAGTCATTGTTTGACAGGTTACTAATTAAACAATCGGGCATCACATGCTTTTCCCCCAATCTTCATATTAATTATTTGCATTAAATGGTGATGCATTTACTTTCAGTGTCCAAACTTTGGAAATGTCTAAATATTTGACAATTTGGTGGTGTCAAGAAGCATTTCCATGTGGTATAAAGGTAAATTGTCAACCGGTACTTCCACATGGTAATAAATAAGGCATCCAGAGTAGCTTCCATCTTAAACTAAACTAAGGTGTCCAGAGGCACTTCCGTGTTGTGTCTAAAGGCACTTCCATGTTGTGTCTAGAGGCACTTACATGTTGTAATAGATTAAGATGCCCAGAGGCACTTCCATGTTGGTTCCAGAGGCGCTTCCATGTTGTAATAGATAAGGATGCCCAGAGGCGCTTCCATGTCATGTCTATAGGCACTTCCATGTGGTGTCTAGAGACGCCTCCATATTGTAATAGATAAAGATCCCCAGAGGTGCCTCTATGTAGGGAAAGGTTTTAAACCACTACATCATAATTAGGCACATCTTTAAAGCTTCACACCTCCGTAAAAGCAAAACTTTTCTTCTTTGTAAAAA
The DNA here is from genome assembly GCF_026571515.1 of Ruditapes philippinarum. Taxonomy (NCBI): domain Eukaryota; kingdom Metazoa; phylum Mollusca; class Bivalvia; order Venerida; family Veneridae; genus Ruditapes; species Ruditapes philippinarum. The sequence continues at coordinate 165,388 of NW_026851848.1, read as the reverse complement.
TCAAACCTCCAAAAAAAATTATTCATAATTAAAAAAATGTATAATTGTTGTAAGTTTAATTAAAGCTTTTACATTTTATTTATATTTACCTTTATGAATTTGACAGAATTAGTAAATTGTGTTGCCATACAAAAAATTATTATTTTTTACCAGTTTATAATGCGGTAGAGCTTTTTTTTTTAATATTCTGACATATGAAATTTATGTGGTTTTGTAAGTGTCAATGGATACTTTTAATTATCTTATATGTAAACTTGACAATGGGATGATGTTAGAAAGATTTTTCTTTAAAAACTTTCAAGAAGCTGAAGGTGTCCTGCTTTAATCTTTTGTTAACTTTTATTTTTGCGTCAAGTAAACATCAAGTATTAGAAATAATGGTAGAATGTGGCGGCATGGCCGAGTGGTTAACACTTTGGACCAGTTATCTTAAGGATTGCTGTCCACGTAGGTTCAAACCCAGTCAGGGGCAAGGTGTTGCTTCCTTGAGCAAGAAACTTTACTCTCATTGTTCAGTACTGGTTGGTTCTAGGACCGTATTCGAAAATGTGTCTATAAGATTCAAGTTTCCTGCCAAGTCGAATTATAAATAAATTCTGAATAACGCAAGTATTACGAGTTGAAGATTGCGTTATATAACATTTCAATAGATGTTAAAACTTTAGAAGTTTTCTCACTGTTTGGAAATGCCAGGCATCAATTGAGTCTAAACTTGTATAATTTATGTTTCCAGGAATTGTTTTAAATATTATTAAATATGTGTCCTGACATTTTCATAAAATGCCAATGAATTCTGTGTCAAAGCATTATAAAACTATATTGTGATAAAGAGAATATCTTCAAATCAAAGCTTTATTTTTAGGGTGTTTAGAAACTGGACTAAATACATTATGAAGATACATAAACTTGTGTTGTTGTTGAAATTATTATTATATCTTTGTTGTTGTTGTTGTTGTTGTTTGTATTTGAATGATAGGCCCTTAACCCACTGGAACTGAAGTTAGCTTTTTGCCTCCATTGTAGAGCCAAGCTAGCCTGCACTTCTGTGGCTGATTGACTTCAAATTGTCATCTTGATTTACCCAAAATTGATCATGAACTGTTCCAGAATTTGTAGCTGGACATTGCCATTTTAGAAATTCAGCAGGTTAAGGTTTGAGTATGGAATGAAATTTATTATATTCGTCACTATCAGTATCGGTTACATTTTCTTCATTCTTGATCATTAGAAGATTTTAAAAGTCTGTACTTCGCAAGGGAGCGGGCGGGTCTTCTGTAGCCAGATACTGCAAAATCATAATCATTCGTAGGGAACTAATATTCGGGGTTTTCGTATATTGGTCAATCCACGAATTTAAGATCCAAGAAAATTTCATTGCGTCTGCTGTGAGGTTATTTTGTATTACATTATTTATACATTTTATGTTTTTAGGGAAAACAAATAGTCCAAAAATTTAAGAACCCATGAAAATGTTCTTTCTGACATTTCATGCCCAGATAATTAAGTGAATTCACAGTGGTCGATGAAATTAACGTCCACAGCAGATTGTTAAAATGTTTTGTATCTTAACATATCTGTTACTGAATCGGAAATGCTGGTTAATTAAAACAAACCAAGATAATCGTGAAGCTAGAACTAGAAACTAAAAAGTTTTCACTTCAGTAATTACATTTTTTTCCATATTTATAAGAGAGACATAACACAATTAAATTTTGTTCCAGGTGAGACAGGGAGACAATGGGCCTCTTGTTTATGAAATTATCTAGCAAACTGGTATGGCTGTTTTTTTGGTCACGATAATATTCAATATGACAAAGCTATGCATTTGAATGTGAAGGAGTCACTTATCTCCCTTACAGCATAAACAATTATCTCCCTTGTGATATTACCGTGGGTGAAAAATTGTGGGTTCTTTTTATTGAAAGGTAATTATATTTCTGAACAAGTTTGCGGACGGGAACGGCAACGGCAACGCTGCCGCGACTATAGCAACGCTGCCGCGACTATAGCAATATCTCTACTTTTTTTTCAAAAAAAAATAAAGTCGAGCTAAAAACGGATGATCATCTTGGGAACAAAAAAAGGAGTTGCGACAGTCCCAGTCACTCAGGATTATCGCCCTTGCATCATAAAGTGGATTATCTCCCTTGCGACAGGATCAGCGTAAAGGTGGATTTTACATGCATCACTCTTATGAATGAGTGATGAGTTGAAGTTACTTTATACGAGGAAACTTTTCAGCAGAAACTGGGAGGATTGATTTAGTCTAGAATTGATCTCGAGTAAAGCTGAAGATTTTCTGTCAATATTGAAGCTAACTATAACAACTTAACACAAAAAAGAGAGGGAAAAAAGTGGTTGCTATTACATGATACTATTTTATGGTCATTGAATAAAACAAATAATAAAAATTGTAAATACATTTATTATGCTATCATATAATTATTACACCCATATAAACATAACCACATGCATGCATACATTTGTCTTGCAATACATTTATAGGACATTTTCAGATTTTCCTTAAAAAATGAATAAAATTCTTGACAAACTAATTACTGTTAATAAGACATATTATAGTCAGTCAAACTTATGTTTTAAACCTGTTCGAACAAGAGGGAATGAGAGGCCTTGATCGATCGCTCAAATGAAAACTTGCTAGACAAGGGGCCACAAGATCATTTTCAAGGTCAAAGTTCAATACCACATAAACAGAACTATACTGAAGGTCAAAAGAGTTTTATTTTGCTACATGTGGAATATTTCAAATTTCGCCTTTGCACTTTCGGAGAAGAAAATTTATCACAAGTGCGCCTATTTTGGCATCTATTTCTGTATTTATAGGGGCCATAACTCGGTAATGCTTGACAGAATCATCATTTTTAAAGAAAGAAACTAAGACCTACTAGTTCTCTGCAAATTAAGTCAAAATCAATTAAGCAGGCGATATGCCTATCTTGGCTGTTTAAGGGGCTACAACTATGTAATGCTTTATGTGCCAAACCACTCCGGATAGGAAGCCAGATCTACTGGAAAATCAGTTTCTCTGCAAGGCTGATTTAAATTCAAATTAAAAATGGGTCAAAGATAGAAAAGTTCGGGTTGCATTTGTATACCAAATATCATGAGGCTGTGATGTTACTATAAAGTCGATAAACAAGAAGTGGATGAATGACAGATCTGAAACCGAATCCCACGCCATGGGACGTCTTTATGCTGTATACCAAATATCAAAAGGCTGTGATAAGTAGTTGCTGAGAAAACTGTTAAGAAAGTTTCTTACCATTGACCATTAAAGTCGAAAATTTAAGTCAGTAAACACGGAGTGGAGGAGTGACATACCTGAAATCGAAACCCACGGTATGGGACCATGTATTAATGCTGTATACCAAATATCAAGAGGCTGTGAAAGTAGTTGCTGAGAAAACTGTTCCAAAATCTTTTCCACCCGCCAGACGCCCGCATTCATCATACTATAACCCTTGCACCTGTGCAACCCGACCAAAAAGGAAAATGCTTTTTGACCGACCAATTAAACGTCGGCTTCAGACAAACGCATGACGGACTGATGGCAATCTTAAAAGTTTTTTTGCTTAAGTGAGCAAACAATTCAAACTGCTGTATCCTTAATGTGTACAAAAAGATGTGGCTTTATGGATAAAGTACACATTGACAACCTTAAATTTCTTTATAACTTGATGTGAACTTGGGGGCGAATAATGTAATGAAGATAATTCTAAATTCTACATATTATGTGTGATATGTACATATTATATAAATATATGAAATTAACACTGTGGTACACTATAAAACAGTTTTTAAAAACAAAAAAGAGGGCTACATTGACCCTAAATCGCTCAACTGGGTCCATTGTTTAATCATTTCGTGTATGCTAGGCAAGTTATACCTTCCTGATATCCAAAAGGACCATAACTCAGGAACTCACGATTACGAGTATATCAGGTTTTTAGAAAAGGCAAGGGCTCTATAAATCCTACAGGCCGACGTCCAGGACAACTCAATACTGACAATAAGCCAGACAAGTCAAATTTTGACAAATGCTTATCTTGGACAACTCTTTACTAATACGATCCTACACAGCACGGTGCGTCAGTAATCTAAGAACGATGCAATTAATTTCAGCAATCGCTAAACAGATTAATTTCACATTGACACAGCCTGTTTAATTTGTGGACGGTACTAGAAAACGCAAGCTACAGTCCACACCCCATAGCACTGGCTTAAAGCAAGCAGAATTCAACAATTAAGCATGACAATGGTGAAATTTAGAAACAGGCGTTTATCATGGAACATTCAATGTGACACGTAAGTGCCAGTCCTTGAAAAAGAGGTGTATGGTTCCAAAATAAAAGAATAAGGAAACAATGGGCGGAACTAAATAAATGGAAGTTTAAAAGTAGATCAGAAGCTATAAAACTAACATCACATAAACCTGACAAACATGTTTGTTTGGGTTATTTTAAGGACCGTCATAACTCTGTAAATCATGACTTAATTAGGACGATTCAAGGAAGAAATTAATGTCTTTTGGTGTTGTAAATTCTGTACTATTGTGTTCAGTACTGCAATATGTAAAAAACACTATCATATGGACAATAGACTCTCACAAATACTCACCATGACCTCTTTGTGGTCAGGTTAGCTAAATACATGTATATATATGGCAAACATTCCATTATGTTAACCCATTTTGAATCTATTTATAAAACATATAAGTTTTATACTTTTCCATGAATTACATTCATTTTAATAATTTAATAATGTTGATATTTTTTAAAACATATCATTTTCACTGGTAAAATGTTTCAAAATTAAAAGTAATATCTAAATTTTATAAAACGCAAAGAACGGAAAGCACAATTAAAAATGTATGCTTAATTATGTTTATGTTTGTTTATCTCATTTTTTCCTCAAACCAGATGTTCTGTATTGATAAATAGATATACATGTACTTAAGTGTCTCTAAATTATCTATATAAGTTTTAATCCACAATAATAACATGTTTTTGTTGTTTTAAATGTTATTTCGGTCAGCCTTTTTCTTCAAATTTAACCTGGAACCAAAAAATATTTACTTTATTTTTTGTCCCAGATTTAACCGACAATCATCCGTACATCCATATTTCAGACAGACACACGTTCTTGACGTATATTTCTTTGCTTGGTACAAACAGTGTGTCCACTAGCCATGTCCAACCCATTCTAATCAATTATACACCTAAATCTATTATGCTTCATATAAATATTCTAAACTACGAAAAGTTTATAAAGATTGTACAAGCTCGCCTATATCAATTATATTTTCCATTTATCACTCTATATTTAAAGAAGTTTTATTTTAATTCCCGAAAATATTGAACATCGCTTCCCATTGTATAAAAACCAGCATCTAACAATCATATGCAAATCCATGTTTAGATCCTTTTTACAATTTGGTATCTGCTGCATTTTCAATCCATGGAAACAGTGTTCTAGGAGAGGAATTATCTATCTCATCAACAGGCACTACACCATCACCATTTTCGTATGCAGGAAAACTGTCGGTAGTTTGGCCGTCAGTTATATAGGATACTTCAGGTTCATGTTGACACGCTCCGCCATTGGGTTTACCATTGGTCATACCATCGGGCTGAATCTCGTCGTAACTGTCATCAAATGGAGGTCCTGCTGATCTCCCAGGTGTTGGTCCGACTGCCAAAGTGCTTGCTTGCGATAATGATGTTTCTTCAAATTTCTGAAGTTTTAGCAATTAGGAGATGTATGTAACTTCTTTTAAACATGCCATCAGAAACCATCTATTTTCAGAATTCTTGATTAATATAGAATATTTATCGAGTGTTACTTAATTGATTCATTTTAATTATAACATTTGATCAAACCGACCACCTTAATATTTAAGCGATATTATTTTATTAAATATACATATACGTATGTTCAATAAAGCTTGTGCCGTGCTGCATTAACCAGCATAGTAAATCTAGCATATTTAACTTTCTTTATTTTATATTTTTTTGCATAAAAAAACTCATTACTTCAGAATTAAAAACAATACCAAAAACAAACCTTTTCATCGCGTAAAATATCAAAGTCAGGGATTGGACTTTCCACGCCAAATTTCTCCCGCCCAAATGGAAGTGGTTTCTTTTCCTGAAATAAATATTCTTCATGATTAAAATCAAAAGTTTATTTGCAAAATCCGTTTAAAGAACACAACGCGCTCAACTCTTTTGATATTGATTTGCAACGAGATGCATACATGACGTTATTGCTGACAAAGCATAACTGTTTTAAGTTTTTTTATTAAAATACCCTGTGTATTAGAGAAGACGCGGAGGCGTAAGTCTGTAGGACAACTTTCCACAATCTTCCCATAAAAAAGCAACTCTTATCATCTTCATTCATTATTCTTTACTTACAAAATCACCATAAGCATCTTGGTATGCCATCGACGGGTTCCATGTCCGAAATCGCCGCTGATACATATAGCCAATAATACCAAACATACAAGTTCCAGCAATGACAACCCCAGCAACGATAAGGAAAACGAACAAGCCAAAGTTCTCATAGTATAAACCTGTCTTTTCATCCTGCACATGTGTAGTTTGATCCATCGCCTTGTTGCCTCCTGCAGACGTAGACCCAGATCCTGTCACTACTGAGATTTTCGGGGACATACTTGTAATGCCTGAAAGTGTTGATTCAACTGTTGCAGATGTACCTGTTTTTACATTGGCTGAGGAGGTGGTATGGAAACTTGACGAACTTTGCTGACCATCTAGAAATTAATATTTTTCAACAATTATAAGATGATGATATTTGTAGTTTAAAAATAAAAATTAGAAATGAAGACATCTGGTGAGCGAATATAACAAAAAGTTATGTAAATAAAATGTATTAAAATAGCAATCGACCGATTAGGAGGCAAGTGTTTGTTACAATTATGAAACGGTATTTTTTAAAAGTGTGCAAAATCTATCTACTAAATCTACTTTTAAAATGCCGCTAATGAAAGACGTCGTCGTTTGTGTCCTAATTCAACGTACCTGAACGTTGGTAAGTTAAGGTTGTTTGTTCTGGGGTTGTTACTTCAACGTCACCGCTTGATGAAACTGGAGCTGAATCAGTGATCCCAGAAGGACTCTGGACTGGTTCTTGGATTGTAGTACCATTCGAAACACCAGGACCAGAAGACATAATTGTGACCGATGAACTGACAGTGGTTACAACAGTGTTAATATCTGTGGATGTATGTCTTTCCGTTTGTGAGGAGGACTGCATGCTTGTATTTGGAGAAAGGCCTGTTGTTGATTCTATGGTCGACTCTACTGAACTACTGCTACTGCCCTGTGATGATGGTTCATGTTCTTTCTCTGATGTAGTTAAACTTTCAGATGTTACAGAAGTTTGTGTCGAGGTCACTGTTTGATTTAAAGTTGGAGATACTGTTCTCACAGATCCGTCCGTTGACAGTTCATCCTGTGATGTGTGGTTCTGTACAGATGATACTGTTGTCACAAGATTAGATTCTGTTACTTCTTGATCGGTTGGTGCTTCTGTGGTACTTTGGTTATTTGTTATTGCCGAATCTGTAACAGATGGCTCTGGTACAATTCTAGTTTGATTTACGGACTCACTTGAATTTATCATTCCAGATGTAGTGTTAGACCTGGCTGTAATACTTTCTGTTGTATCTGAAATATTGTTACTGGCACTGACAGTACTTAGGTCTTGTGAAGTATCAGCAGTTGACAAAAATGAAGTTTCTGTAGTTGTTGGATCACTATTTGTTGTTGGATCACTATAAGCTGTTACGTTATCCATTCGATGACTCCCATTTTCAGTTGTGACAGTAACATGACGGGTTGATTGTGCAAATGTTTGAGACGTACTGTTTTCAATTTCTTCTGTAACATTCTGAGAGTTGTCCGTAGAGGAAAATGTTGCGTTAGTGATAGAGGTTGTTGTAGTCGTTGCTGAAATATAAAGAAATGGATCGTTTCGAGAAATATTTTTAGTAAGAGCAATCCCGTTGAGTTATATGCAAAGCATCCTTTGAAAAAAACATTGAGATAAGATATTTTTTAATTTTTGATTATCTAATTATGTTAGCGCGTGTTGTATATTTTTAATATATTTCGGAAATGATTTTACGATTATGTCCCGATAACTTCTCTCTTCTTTTTCTGAAAACTTGTACAGTGAACCTTAAAAATGGAATATAACATCAGAATTAGTCACGAAAAGTTACTAACAAAGACACCCTTCTTCGTCTTCACCAGATACATGGCTAGAACAAGTCACAGCGCCATCACATCGTGTAAAACAGTGTATACCATCAGAGCATAGTCGCTGACTTTCGGCGCACGAAGCTGATTCTGTTCAGGTAAAAACTTTATAAATGTTCATAAGAGACTTTAGTGAACATTTGATGACATCAACGTGATATGTTTTATAATAACTTATATTATGATGCAATTGAAATTTAATCTTTCTTTTCAAAGCAACTGCATCCAGTTTTTTTTTCCAAATGCTCGCCTGTTCATATTCAAATGCACGTCTATGTAATTAATATAAAACTGAAAATTAATATGCCTGTAAGCATTAATATGCTTTTTTCAGAATAGTGGCCAAAACTTAATTCATATGCATCACTTTATCCCTTGCCATTATGATGCAATATTGAAATTTAATCTTTCTTTTTAAGGCAACTGCACCCAGTTCTTTTCCAAATGCTCGCCTGTTCTTATTCAAATGCACGTCTATGTAATTAATATAAAACTGAAAATTAATATGCCTGTAAGCATTAATATGCTTTTTTCAGAATAGTGGCCAAAACTTAATTCATATGCATCACTTTATCCCTCGCCATTATAGATATTCCAATTTAGAATGGACTTGTCCATCTTTCAATCTTGCCAAAATCATTCATTAATTTTACGAAAAGTTTAAAATATGTACCGACTGAAAAGCAAACAGTGCACACCCGGAACAAACATGCTCGAATGTGTCGACTGATCTTGGTCTGCGCATCTGGTATAAGTTTTGTTTCCAGATGAAACTATTTGGCTAAAAGATAGTGACACTTAACTGACACTTACGACATAGGTGTTGACTTTCATCAGATCCGTCATTACAATCTGGAACATTATCACAGATGACACCACACCCACTACGGTCTGCACAGACTCTGTAAGACGTGTTGTCAGTCGGCGATAGGTAGCATGTCGTGTTCCCGTCCTTACACAGTGTTTTAGTCCAGTTTTCACACGGTAAACCTGGGACTGAAAGTTAGAAAAATAAGCAGTAAAATGAACAGTGACAAACTTGAATGTATGGCATGTTTGTAATTATTTCTTCAAATAATTTAAAAAAAAAGAAAACTTGTAAAATAAAGATCTTTTTGGAGTAAAGGACACATAAACTTTGAAAAGAGGAATATTTATCAGATTTCTAATTCAGGTTTAATATTAATTTGAATAGTTAATGGATGTAAAAAGGACTAAAATTAGAGACTTCATTATACTTTGCCAAACTTATTACCCAATACTAACAACCATTAACTAAATATTACTTTAATTAATACACTCAACACAGTTTCTTATTGCCCACTTTATACAGTTCTTCTAAAAGAAAACTAGGTAATAACACGATTTCAATTCGAAACCTCAGTGTAATAAAGAGTACTCGCTTACAAAGTAAAAACTTTTTCATCGTCACGGCTGGGCTCTATTTTACGATTTGCAAAACTTGGCACCATAATCGCATGTGATCTAAATTTCACTTCAAATGCAATACAAAATGAGCGTGTTGAACCCGGAAAAAAAGATGGGTACACAAAGAAAAATGTGGAGATTGACCAATGAATAAAAGTTCAGATTCATCGACATGATTTGTTCTTGTAGGCTAATATAATGGTTTTGATTTTGTTCATTTATTTATCCGTAAACAGATAAAGTGGGAAACATAATTATATTATTCAAATAAGACGCAAGATGCTAAGCTTGTTTGAAATATTTCAAAATGACTACATAAAGTGTGATTAAAACAGTTGTTTGAGCGCCGGAATGTGTGTCAGAAACAAAGTGGGCGTTCAGAAATGAGCCGCGTCATGACAAAACCAACATAATGGGTTTGCGACCAGCATGGATCCAGACCAGCCTGCGCATCCGCGCAGTCTGATCAGGATCCATGCTGTTCGCTATCAGTTTCTCTACTTGTTATAGGGTTTGTCAGCGAACAGCATGGATCCTGATCAGACTGCGCGGATGTGCAGGCTGGTCTGGATCCATATGCTGGTCGCAAACGCACTATGTTGGTTTTGTCGTGACGCGGCTCAAAAGTGTTGAGTGTACGTGATACTTCTATTGCATTGACGTCACCTGCTGTAGATGTTCCGATGTTACTTGTCGTCTGGTTGGTGGGTGTGTCATTTGTACTTGTGTTCTCTATTGTTGAAGAAGATGTTGTCATGGAAACAGAATTATTGGGAACGTTTTCAGTAGTGGTAACACCGACATCAGAGACGCTGCTTTCAGTTGATGTGTTAAGTCGTCTGCTGGCATTTGTTAAAGGTGGTGGTAAGTCTGTGGTGGTAACATTCATGTTAACAGCTGTGGTATCATTCATGTTAACAGCTTTATCTGTGTTACCAGGCGAAAGACCTGCAAGTGTTGTGGAAGAACCGTCGTCAATGGTACCATTTTCTGTTACACTAACATTTACAGGCGCAGTAACTGTGGTAACAGATATATTTTCGTCATTTGCCGTGGTAATTCCTGCAATCGTTACCGTTAATCTTGTAGTATCATTTTCGGGAATGTTCGTAACAGATTCGCTTGTAACTTCTGATGTGTTAGTGCTAGTGGCGGAAATGGGTACTTCAGTTGTTGAAGAGTTCCTATCATTTTGGGATGCGGTTGTTGTGTATGTGATGGGTATAGATGTTGAACTGCCACGGAACCTGCTGTCATCACCTCGTTTTATCGTCAAGTTTTGGGAAGGGCTGTCATTTACCTCTGAAAATTCATAATTTTTTTATGTAAAAGTCATATCTAGCAAATACAAGGATTGTTTTGGTCGGGTTTTACGTTGCACCAACTCTGTTAAGCACAAATTGTGACTTTCCAGTTTAACTGCCAGGTGGCCTTCCGTGTATTATTTCAGACACGAACGGGCACCTGGATAGCTCAACTGACGTTCCATAAGCTAAATGGATAGCTTTCTAAAATGAAAGAATCCAATGGCCCTGGAAGAATTCGGTGAGGGGAAAGCAGTTTGAAACCACTCGGCCACGGACACACACAAAAAAAACCTTCACTAGAATTATTATTTGGCATTAGTTTCTAAACTCGATTAATATTGACCATGGATAATTTTAAAAGCCGAGCATTCGACCAAAAGTGTAGTTATAGAGGATATTGAACAAAAGTGAAGTTTCGATGACAGAGTTGAGTAAATGTATAGAGCTCGCACGCTTATCACTGATAGCGTGTGTGATATAGACATAGCTTTGTATAACTTTTTGCTGGCGTAGATCTATGTATCAATTTTTATGATTTTGTGAAAATGAAAATTTTCTTAAATATTAAGTGTTGCGTTTTGTACACTATTGCATATTATTTTTCGCGATTCAAATATCATAATTCATTAAAATAGTTAAAAGTTACTATGATAATCAAGTAGATTAAACTCAAATTTCTTAGAAAATTCTTGAGGGTGAAAAAATAGAAATGGAAATACATGTATTGAAAGGTGCCTCTATAACTTTGGCAATTCTTTTGGGCAAGTATATTTTCAAAGGGTCATACCTTGGACACAATACGCGACATTACATCTATCAGTAGGTTTCAAATAGTACACGTAAATATCAGCAGCACATGTCTTTATTTTGATTGGTTGACGCAGTACGCAACAGTCCCATTTTCCCAGGACGTCATAAGAAGTACACACGTGCGCGTCTACCGTTTCGTTGACGCCAGGCATCGCTTTTCCCGCTAAATCAATTCTCATAGGAAGCTGGGTGCCACAAACATTGTTCTGGAATAGAAGAATGGTATCGATTTAATTTTATTTCATTGACTATTTTGTTAGTGATAAAAAAGAGTGTTGGAGCACCGGACAAGATGCTTGACTGATTAAATCACAGGTGCTAGTGGCATTGATTTGACCTAAAATGTGTTTGACCTTGTTATTTATACAATAAAATATCAATAAATTAAAAAAAAAAAAAATCACTGTCTATAATAATATAACAGTGAATTTTTTTTTTTTTTTTTTTTAATAACAAGGTCAAACACATTTTAGGTCAAATCAATGCCACTAGCACCTGTGGATTAAATGCGAAAATCTCGCCTTTTCGCCCGCTGAAATGACCGCCAAACGTGCATTCATTCTGATGACATGTATATATCTGAATGTTATTTATCAATGTATGTATGTTGATTGCATTCTTAAACATACAGATTAGAATTGCCCTTTATTCTTATACATATGTATACAAGAATGCAAAATTTCAAATGTATGTATGCATGCCAATGTAAGGAAAAGTAATGAAGATTATTGTATCATTGGTTTTTATTTAAATCTTGTGCAAAATGACAAACTTTGTAGTGTAGAAGTAAATATTCAATACATTCTTTATAATAGTGTCAAATTATAAGTCGTTTATGTTTTTACGACATATGCAAAGTGAAAATTGATTATTAAAATCGTTTTTTTGCAATATTTTTGAAGTGCTTTAGGTTGTAACATTCATATGACATAATCTAATAGTAACAGGTTTCATTTCTTTTATAAACATCGCTGAATTATCACACTGCTTACCAAATTTTTTTTTAATATCCTAACATCAAATACTGATGAAGAAAACATAGAAATCAACATGAAAAAAAGTTAAATTGATAATTTCAAAACATTAGACAAACACTAAACAATATCTACAGATAAGGTCATTTGAAAATATCAAAGCCTTCATTTACTAAACAACTTGTAATTCAAGTAGTTCTGGACCACTCAAAACATACATTTCCCTACACACAGGTGCTGATTTTTTAAAACCTATATCAACTGATTCTTATGCCAGTGAAAATATTAGGAATGTATTTATTTGTTTTTATTGATGAATGACGAATGCCCCCGAAAAGGTTTCTTAAGCATGCAGGTATCAAAAGAAAAGAGAATGAAAGTAACTAATTGCTTAATATTGTTCTTGTGAAATGAAGTGCTATTTATGGCAAACTTAACACATTGGGTCTTGGATGCGACACATCATCTTGATGTGGTAGACATTCATGCCATGTTAGGTAGACATTTATGCAATGTTATTATAAAATCCTTCAATGCATGGCAATGTTACAGTTTGGAACTAATGTGTACCTTCATACACTTTTTATGAGCATAAGTACCTTCAAACCATAAGAGTGACCCTGACCCATAGGTCTTACACACAACACGTTATCTTGATGTGGTAGAAATTTGTGCAAATATATTTTAAAACTCTTCAATGCATGACGAAGTTATAGTCCGGACACGAATGTGAAAACCTATAATCTTTAACTGTGATAGCGTGAAGCTTCAAAATATAAGTGAGACTTTGACCTTTGAAGAAGGAACGTGTTTCTTTGACGCGACAGAATGTTGTCATGAGATAGAAATTTATTTCAAAATCCCTCAATGCATGACAAAGTTACAGCCTGAACATGATTGTTGTGTTAGTGGGGACACACGGACGGACAGACGAACATAAGCCACGACACATCGTCTTGATGTGGTAGGTATTTGTGCCAAGTTATTTTAAAATCCTTCCATGCATGATAAAGTTACAATCCGGACATGAATGTGTATCTTCAGACTCTTCTAGAAAGATTGAGTACTTTCAATCTAATTAAAGTGTGACCTTGACCTTGAAGGTAGGGACATGGGTCTAGGACCGAAATGTCGTCTTGATGTGGTAGACATTTATGCCTAGTTATTTTAAAATCCTTTGATGCATGACAAAGTTACAGTCCGGTCATGAATGTGTGCACCTATAAACTCTAATTGTGATAAAGTGAAATTCGAAATGGTAGTGTGACCTTGACCTTTGAGGTAGATACGTGATTATTAAACAACACGCATAGTCTTGGTTTGGTAGACATTTATGCCAAAGTATTCTAAAATCCTTTGATGCATGACAAAGTTACACCCAGGACACGATTGGGTGTACCTATTAATTCTAAATGTGATAATGTGAAACTTCAAAATGTTAGTGTGACCTTGACCTTTGACATAGTGACCTGGTTTATATGACAGAGCTTCTGATAGTGGTGAACATTTCTATGAAGTTTCATTCAAATTCCTCCGTGCATGTAGGAGATATGCTCCGGACAAAACTGAACGCCGCCCACCAGACCGCCCGTATGTAATGACCGGTATATTTATTTAAGACTGAAATATATTTTGAGCTTAATATTATGCAGGTTAACAGAAAATGCGGAAATCACAATACCTATCAAGGCTTTATGCCTAAACGGAAAAAATCAAAGGTTTTGATAGGCACAATTTAGCTTAAAGTTAATGTATTATTATTTTAAGAAAATAAAAATACCTTTCAATACGATCACGGCTTATTATATTTTTACTCAGGCATATCGGTAAAATTTATCGTGTTAAATTAATTCATCAGAAAGTCTATAAGATACACTTTTGTAAGTAATTTTCAGTTTAAAGCTATTTGAATAATATGTCCCGTTTAGTCTTGAATTTTATACTGAGTCCGTTCTCATGATTTTCTTTTGTATGTGGTTTTTCGTTTACAAGTATTGTTGTGTGTTTTCCGTTTGTTTTTCTGTTATCGGTACTCGTTTTCTTTTCTATTTCTGAATTTATGTGCCTTGTTGCCCTAAGTTCTTTATTGTCTGTTAAGTTTTCTCTTATTTGTATCGTTAATGTTCTTGTGTGGTTTTCTGTCTGCCCCGTTTCGTGTCTTGTCCCCTGTTCCAGTGTTCGTTTATTGTCTGTTCTGTTTTGTTCCTTGTTCCCTTGTATTTTCTTGTTTGTAATTGTTCCGGAGTCTGTCGTCTGTGTTGTTGTATTTGTTAATTCGTTATTTGTTATATTCGTTAGTTCCTATTTTATCAGTCCTCGTTTCCAGTTTAGTTTAAGTTTTCTCTTGTCTGTATCGTTGTCTATTGTTCCATCAAGTGTTTTGGTCCTCATTTCCTGTTCCTTTTATATGTATCGTTGTTATCCCTGTCTGTTGTCCCATCAAGTGTTTTGGTATGTTCTGTTGTGTCCTACTCAGTCCTTCTGTTATCGATTCACATGTCCTGTTCCTTTTATATGTAACTATGTTGACCCAGTTTCATGCTTTGTGTGTTCCGTTGTCCACTGTTCCACTCAGTGCGTCTGTTGTCGCTCCTCAATTTCCCGTTCCAGTCTTCTCTTGTAAGCATTGTTGTTCCCTGTGTCTTGTTCCAGTAAGTCTCTTTTATCTGTTCCGTTGTCGTCTGTTCCTCTCAGTGTGTCTTGTAGAATGCTCCATTCCGTCTTTGTAGTTATCTCCCGGGTGACGTCCGTTTTGCTGTCTGTTCCTTTATGTCCTCTGTTCCTCTCTCCGTTTAGTTCTGTGGAGTAGCGGGGGATCGAACTCACGACCCCTTGATTGGTAGGCAGACAGTGTTACCACTGCACCATAGCGCCCGCTCTGAATAATAGCTGTTTTTGAAATTCCTATATACATTATATTACTTTAATCGCTAACATAAAAGGTATTGCAATTAAATTTTAACACCTCAACTTTTGTAGCCAACCCACGTGACATTTCATATATCGTCAAAGAGAATATTACTCCGTTTAATATTGTATCAATAACTTTGCTGTTGCCTTTAGATACCCTAGAAATTAAGTGAAGGAATTCTTAGGTATATTAGATGGTGTGATAATCTTCTTGTAGAATTTTTCTTAAACCGAGATTGAATTCCGATAAGCATTTTGGTAGCTTTGTGTGTATAAGTGACTCTCCGAATGGAGGTAAAAAAGATAAAAAAAATCAAGCTTTGACAGTTAGCGCCAAACAAGTAAGAAATTTCCGATAAATTTTGTGAAAAATCTAAACGTATGACAGACACTTTATTGGTCTTTTTTGAAAATGCCATTGATTGCACTGTGTGTTAGTGATATTTTTAATGGAATCGGATTCAGGAGCATGCTGTACCTTCATGAAGATTGTCCATATTGGTATATTTAATGTGTTTTTTTACTGGGTGGGGGTAAACATAAATTGCTGTCAGTCATTATTTTAAGGAGCAATGCATGGAAACTATTTTTTTTTTTCAATGTTTGTCATATATCCTTGAATAATGCTGTGCAACTTGGTGTCTGCCTGTGAAACAGATTATGAAATATTTGGAACTGTGTTTCCACTCTGAAATACAAAATTGTTCATTTTTAGGTCCCCTGCCCCCTTAACTTTCAATTCCGAACTAAGTACTGTCACGCATGCGCACACGTATTATAGGCTTTCGTTGCGCGAGCCAGACTTCATTCTTTGATAATAAATATTTTCTGAGAGCGCGTCTCTGTATTTTTGCAGCCACCCTAAAGCCCAGAACCTATGAGCAGCACTTTTCATTTATAGATAAAGTAGACTTCGACATAAATTTCAACAAATCTAGGATAATTTAAAGAGAAATGGCCTACAATGGAAGGTATGTAAAGCAATAAATATTTATGTTGATTGTTCAGTATCAGTCATAAAATCAAACCACGAAACAATAATATATGTATGCTATTACCAAATGTGAGATACATGATCAAACATTACATATATCTATATAAAGCAGATAATAAAATGTTCTAGAACAAAATATTTTTATTCATCATATCAATGTTCATCCTGAAACACTTTATCATCATTTTTTTATTTCAAGAATTTTTTTTATAAGAATATCGTAATGATACATTTTTATTGTTTTTATCAATATTTGAAATATTTATTGAAAATGTACCCATTGTAGACCAATCCACTTTAAGACCTGTTTTTATGAGCGGTATGATTGGTTGAAATTTGAATTGAGTGGTAGGTATACCTTTAAGCACAAGTGCGGGATCTCAGCGGGTCTGCCGTTAACCTCGAATTTGTACCAGCCTTCGATTAAGTTATCGTCACACACATGGTTATTCTGGTGTATCGAATGAAGCCTGTCACTTGACTCTAACGCTGTGTGATTACCTGCACCACATGGATCTGGAAAGACATACATACGAAAAATATAACTCTCATTACAAACTTATATTTAATACTTCATTATTGCGGGATTATTATTATTATTATTATTATTATTATTATTATTATTATATTATATCATTAAGAAACTTAATTGTTTGCAGCATTTTTGCAACCAGTCAGACAGATAAAGATATTTAAAATCCACGTGGACCAATGATTGGTGCCGAATACAAAATTACTAAGTTTTATGCTTTTTATTATTCATCAAAAGGAAAAGTAAGATAATATCAAATAATAGGCTTACCTACTCCGTTATTGCTTCCATTGCATTCAACATCACCAAAGAGAATCGAACATGCGACTGAAAAATAAACATAACATATTTACACTTATTAATTAAGCATAATAGAGCTTGTTAAACATTTTAAGACAAATGAATTGTTCAAAGGACCTCAACCGATGTCCAAAGGTCAAAAACATAAGATTTTAATTTCTTCTATAGATCATTTGGGATACTTTTAACAGAAAGATTTAAAAGATACTAGTAATGATAAAATGGACTCGCATTTTTGTGCCATTACTAGCCCGATTTGAGCTAAATTTGTTGAGACGCCTGAACATTTTTGATATTGCTAAGATTTAAAAATGTGACTATCAGGGTATTTAGCTATAATGAGCTTCTGTTAAGTTATGAAATTAAATGAATATCACAAAAACAAAACAAAAAACCCCCACATAGGATATGGTAGAAAATTATCGGTAATAGCTTTAATTTACTGGTATCTTATTAAGAGACATTTTTATCTGGTTTATTGATGGACTATTATAGGATAGAGACAAGTTAACATAAGATATGGCTATGAAAAATATAGAAAGAATAACAACATTATACCCTTTAAAATCTTACGACAACAATTCTTTTGCAAATAGATTTAAAAAAAAAACAAAAACAAAAAAACACACACAAACAATTGATTATCTTATTCACGATCCGAAGCTATTGTTTTGGGAGTTGTTTAATGAGTCACTCAAGAAATTGAATGAACTGTTTCTGACATGATTACATAATATTATACAGAACTCCTCCACAAATAAGTCAATGTTGATTCATCAACAATGGATATTTCAGGCTGTACTTCCCTATTTGTTCTCGATTTAATCACTTATGAAACAAGAACATTTTAAGTCGTTAAAAGTTTATATCATTTTATAAAACAATATTTGAAATGAGCACTATAAGACCCTGCAAAATAACATGGTTACTTTGTAAAGTGTTTTAATTGGGTTTAAAATGCAAATTCTGTGGAGTTTCCTCCCGGGCCCCTGAATAGGGCTTTGCCCTGGACACATTGAGACCCTTACGGTCCCATACCCACTTCTGCATAAATAACTATTTACTCATTTTTGCCCATCCCGAAATCACTTAGTGCATCCCGAAATCACATTCACAACATATAATTTTAGTAAATTTAAGATAATGTGGCTGTCTTTGATGGAGACCTACAAACTACTTCAGAGTACATGCTCTTGTGTGAAAGAATTAAAAGACAGTCCTATAGTAAAATCACTGAAAAGTAACGCCAAGGCACACTTAACAACAGCCTATATCACTATGATCAAATATTTGCAGTATAATAAGGACTAATTTAAATCTTTTTGGTTAGAAAATATCCTTTCTCTCCCTACTTTTTTAAGCTACAAATCACTACTTTTCCCTTCTTTTTATCGATTGGTGGTAAAAATATCACCAGCATATTTCACGTATTGTATATTATAATTTACATTGACGGCCCTAAATGTTTCGTTCAATCCATTTTATCATCTCCAGTACAATATTATGAGGTTATTATACATTGTTGAGTACAATACTGAATTTCATTGGACGTGTACACAAATAGCCGAGGCTGTGTACGAGTCCAATAAAATTAATATTATTCTCAACAATTGATAATGCCATCTTTATTTCACACCAACAATTTGTAGAGCAAAATCAGCAGTGTGTGTTTTGTACCACATGAAAAGTAAAGAAACTTAGAGTACAATATGGAGATGACATGGATTATTTTTATTCTGGAAATGAAAACGAGGCTAGATGAAATACAATATGAATTTGATATGAACTTGTTGGTCTCCGAAATGGAACAGGCTAGATAAAGTTAATACAGATTTTATATGGATTTTAGAACTCTGAAAATGAAAACGAGGCTAAAGTGATAAGATTGGGTCCAATAGTGATTTATTTATATTTTGTGATCATTGGTTACATTTTATGAACTGCGAAATATAATAAAGTACCAAAAAACAATACACACAATTTGATATTACAGTATTTTCAAACTTGTCAAATAAAAGCCAAAAATATGAATATTAAACAAAACTATAAAAAAAAGAATAATTAATTATAAACATAACTTTAATAATCGTCATGTCCGGTAGGTGTAGACAAATCTATTGTATAATTTTTACTACAATAAATACATGACAAATTATTATTTAGATTAATGTTTAAGCAGTGACCTTGTCAACATATCTAAAGCATTTCGTTTATTTCTATTTGGCTACAAGTTAGAGGTATTTTATACAAACAAACAGTTTTGACATTTCATATGTATATTTTGCTAGATCTGTGTGTAAAACAAAAGATCCGTATTTAAAAAAATACAAATAGCGACCCCGAAATATTTTTTGTTTGAGTCACTTAGAGTTTCACTTCATTTCACAACAAAGAGTTTGTGATTATAAATCACCTTTACATTATTAAACATTATAAGTCCATGCCTGTTGAGTTCCGAGATCACTCAATGATCACCAGAAAAATCGGAGAATGCCAGGCCGACTTTCGGGCATTTTTTTTTTTCGGAAAGTGGAACAAAAAAGTGGAATCGCTTTTATTTTCGCTTGATCTCTATTGAGGCCTAGTTATAGTTACATCATGATCCAAAGACATAGGTCACTATGTATGGAGAATACTTTCATAAAAAAAAAATGACGCTGATCTTTGCATTTATTTTGCGACGTCATGAACGTCATTTATTGTATTGTTTACGTGCGCCAGGTCGGGACCCTTTGTCATCTTTGAAATATTCACAGAATTGTTATTTGTAAACATATTGTGTTGATTTTTTGACTGTATATAGAAAAAAAATGTGAAGAGAATAGGCTCGCAGTCCTATAACTTTCTGAACAACCCTCGTGTGTGCAGTTATCCGTGCTTAGGTTTCCCCCCAAAAAGCCCTCTAAAAATTGAAAAAAGGCCTGGGGGTTTTAAAGTAAGCCACCCAAACATCAACCCCTATCGCGAGGCATTTTTCCGAAAAATCCACAGTATCAAAAAGACGTCTAAAATATCAAACGTTACGGTCTTGTTCTAGTTTATGTCGGTCAAGCCCTTTGCGCACAAGCAAAACTATCTCAAAGCGACGTCATATTTATAGGACTAAAATACCATATCAAAATCACCCCAAACATTTTTTCCTTGGCCTAAGTGACTTGATACGGATTGTTTGATAAATTTGTGGAAAACTAGAGTCACTATCAGTGCTGTTTAATGTCTCTAGATAACCCTATTGTCGTTTATGTCTAAACAATTATTTCTATGATATTTATGCTCCACTTTGTACTACACACAACGAGCGACGACGGAACACCTAGCCGATTATCCTTAATCCGAAGTTTGACGGAAAGGACCGAGAAGTTGCGATTGCCTAACGCCAATATTCACGATAACACTCGGATATTGTTCACTTCTAATTAATAAGGCTTTGATAAGCATATACGGATAACATTTGTTAATCATAAAACGTACACACAACAAAATTATGTTAAAGCCATACCGCCATTTTGATACATTCATGTACATAAATTTATGTTGCGAGGAGAGACATTTTCATGAATTAGGAAAAAACAGAAAATTATTTTTAAAAATTAGAAATAAAAACATTACAAAGAAAACGAGTGAAACAAAACACTAAAAACATAATGTTAAGCACTAAAATATCATAAATTAGAAATAAAAATCTTCTTGGCCATCCCAAATAAATTCACATTTACTGTAAAAATTAACTGTCAGGCTGTTGCAGCAGCCATTTTGATTGAGATCGGATAAACCAGTAGGTGACGGTGATAAGTTTATAAGGCAGGTTTCTGTTTATTGATGTCAATATAAGCGGAATATCTGTCACATTGTATCATAGTTTGGAGACCTTTCTGTTGAAAATATGTAAGGGTTAAATCGTATACATATACATGCACCGTGCGTTAACTGGAGTGCGGGTATTAGTTACCCGCACTCCAGAGCATGCCCATTGATTGGCTCATTTTTGCTGGGGTTTACATATTGTGACGGCAGTGAAAGTGAAATCGACAGAAATGTCATATTTAGATGCTCGTTCATTGGTTCATTTTTGCCGGGGTCTAATATTGTAACAACAGGGAACGTGTTTTTATGTTTGACTATGATACAAAAGAGAAAGAACACCAAAACACTCGGTAATCTGATTAATACTCGGGGGGCTACGCCCCCTCGTACAAATCAGATAACCTCGTGTTTCGGTGCTCTTTCTATTACTTGTTTTATTGTTGTCAATATTAGAGAAATATGTCTTTTTATGCAAGTTTTCCTAATGTCGTCAATATAAGAGGACTATCTGTCACATTATGCAGGTTTTTTCTTATGTCTTTGTCAATATAAGTGGACCAGCTATCTGTCACATTATGCAGGATTTTGTTATGTCTTTGTCAATTTAAGAGGACTATCTGTCACATTATGCAGGTTTTTTCTTATGTCTTTATCAATATAAGTGGACCAGCTATCTGTCACATTAGGCAGGTTTTTTTAAGTCGTTGTCAATATTAGTGAAATATCTGTCACATTAGGCAGGGTTTTCTTATGTCGTTGTCAATATTAGAGAAATATCTGTCACATTAGGCAGGGTTTTCTTATGACGTTGTCAATATTAGAGAAATATCTGCCTCATAAGGCAGGGTTTTCTTATGTCGTTGCCAATATTAGAGAAATATCTGCCACATTAGGCAGGGTTTCTTATGTCGTTGCAAATATTAGAGAAATATCTGTCACAGTATGCAGATTTTTCTTACGTAGTTGTCAGTATTAGAGAAATATCTGTCACAGTATGTAGTTTTTATGTCGTTGTCAATATAACCGAAATATCTGTCACATTATGTAGGTTTTGATGTCAGAAAAATGTGGTTTTATGTCGATGTCAATATTAGACGAAAAATGCCGTTTTCAATACTTGACGAAATATGTTTAATAAGCTTAGTTTATGTTGTTGAAAATAGTTTGGCAAAGACTTTTCAAATTTGGTGCTAAACTATTTATCTATTGTCAACATTTATTGGGGAAATATGTTAAATCAGATTAATTTCTCGAATGGTAGAACATAATAGAGGACAAGAATTATTTCGGTAAGTTTCAAAGTCAAAGTTTCCCATTTATCGTTTTCAAACGTACAAAGATACATTGATTGCGCTATTTCCTTTCTCCAAACAAATATTTTGGAAAGGAAGTTGCAAGTGTACAAGAATTTGTATTTCAGCCTTATTGAATCTAATTGCAGTTAAATAAATGCTTTAATAGTTTTAATGTATGGGTCATGTAAGCCGTTGGTGTTTTATTTCTCGTAGTATTTGCAGCTAAGTCGGCCTCAACTTTATTATATCAAAGAAAAATAACGAAATGTTTGTTGTCGCCATTATTATAACACATGCTTATTAAGACCTCTGTGAAATATAATAGTACGGCTCCTCACCCCACCCACACAACGTCTCTAAAGTAATTATCATGTTATAGGAACTATTATTTCCTTCCATCAAAGGGAACCTATTATGTACATACAAGTTTAAAAATCGTAAACAAAAATGCCATGGCAAGTAATATGCATGTATGTATAGCTTATGTGATTTATTAAAAGCAAGTTTTGGGGTATTCTTGTATATATGTAAACGTTTTTCACACAGTTATTCATTTATTTTGTTTCTATATTTATCTGTTTTTACATCATCATCATCATCATTTTGCATCATCATCATCATTTTGCATCATCACCATCATCATCATTTTTCATCATCATCATCATCATTTTGTATCATCATCGCCTAATCAAATTATAACAACTCATAAGACAACTTGATTCCTACTAGAAATTGATACATTTTTCCTTTTTCAATGCATAAGGAACAAATTTAAATTTTGCACTTAAAGAATATAAATATTTACAGTATATGTATACAAAGTCCTATTCCTTATGTTTAAAGGCACATTATGCCTCAGGAATGATTTTTTCCTTCTGTAAAAAGGACAAACTAAAGTACAAATGTATGTTATCACCTGAGAAAAATAACGTTGAATGTGAGATAATTTGTGATAAAGGTTTCAAAATATAAACAAAGAAGTATTTTGACTTTCATACAAACTAAATCAATATATTAGCTAATAAATGGCAAAATATGCTTGGATATATGACCAACGAGTAAGTTTTTGGAAATCACTCAGAAAATGCTTTTGGAAAATAAAAATAATCGCAAACTAAATCAATATATTAGCTAATAAATGGCAAAATATGCTTGGATATATGGCCAACGAGTTTCAGGCTTTATGGACTTTTAATTTATATTTACGTACCCCCCCCCCCCCCCCATATTTATACCCCCCCCCCCCTTACTATACCACACCACCTCCTTAAACTATGGATATAAAGTTCTTGCTTAAAATTTTTAAAAAATGACTTGAAAAATTGGTTATTAAATGTTAGGCTGTGCAATTAATTTCAACCGAGTAATAGGTTAACATATTAGAGAGAATTATTTATGAATTATAATACCGTGTTCCCAGGCATGTTTGCCAAAATTGGGGAACTTTTAAAATAAACAGTTAGA
Organism: Ruditapes philippinarum; assembly: GCF_026571515.1. NCBI lineage: Eukaryota > Metazoa > Mollusca > Bivalvia > Venerida > Veneridae > Ruditapes > Ruditapes philippinarum. The sequence goes on along the minus strand of NW_026851848.1, from coordinate 141,264 downwards.
GAGAAAAACGTTCAGAAAATTAAATGATTATTTAACAAAATTAAAATATTTAAACCCAAAGAAACCAAATGAAATTTATAAATTCACAAAAAAAAAGAATAAAAAAAACACGACTAAATAATAAAACAAGTAAAAAAAGTCAATCCTATACATGTAAAAGAGGTTCTCAAAGAAGCATTCTTATATCGAAAACTGTTGGACAATTTAAGTGTAAATGATTAAAATATCGCCATTAAAATAAATTATCAAACTTTACCTGAAACGACAACAATTAGAAATTCCGACTTCATTTTCATAGACACTTTCAAAACAAATTCCTTTCTTTACATATATAAAAATGTCAACGGATATTGAGTCAAAATATAAAACAAACCAGGGTATAGAGTACCACAGTGTAATAAAGGTAATATTTGGAAACAATTAATCATCACAAATTTTAATTGCTGGAATAACGCGCAGTTCAAAAGGTCTTATTCATATGACAGGAGGAAAAACAACAACAATGCTACGTGAACAAACTGAGTTCTCCTTTTCCAATCGCAACTTTTCGGCCCTTTTCGTCATTCTTCGGATAGATAATAGCCGAACATGTTCTGATTCCACAGGTTTTTAAGAAATGAACTTGTCATGCTTTAGATTTTGAAATGCAAATCGTTGGTTATTTAAGTCTAATCCTCAATTTTTCAATAATTTCTATATTGCTGATAGCTGATATGTGTTCGGCGCGTTGATTGGTCACTGCCCCCCCCCCTCATCCACTTTTCAACCCTCCTACCTCTCAAAATCATGGAAACTGCAGTATTTTTCATTTGAAACATGTTTTAATATTTGGTATATGATTTTAATTCAATTTCAGTCATTTCCCACAAAAAAAGTAAAAAAAATGATACATATATATATTTAGTAATATCAATAGTAACAGTATATTTTTTTTAAATTTAATCTAGCTTAAGACAAAAGATGAAAGTAATAAAATTTGGACCTTTGACATTTGCACGTCCAGCCTGTAGCAAGACATCGCTTATGTTGTATTACTATTATAGGTTTTTTTTTTAATTCATTAAGATAGTACTGGATTTTAAATCTACAGAAAATAAAGTTATGAGCAAGAATGGAATTGGATATTCATAAGTTTCGACTGATGTGAAAAATATAGGGCAAAAATGGAATGAATCCAAATTCAAGTATATCTATTACGAAGTTATTTCAAACGCTAGTACGCTCACTTGAACAATACTGTAGTGAAACATTCGACCGATGCGCAGGAGAGTTTGTACATGCGCTGAAAAAAGTCATAGTTAAATCTCGCTCTGTTTGGAGTATAGTTGATGAAACTGACTGTAATTGTGATGTGTTTATGACGCTGGACGACCCTACTTGACCCTAGATCAGGCACACCTCGCCTAGCATCACATTTCACGCGCTCGCGCATAAATGGCCGTGTAATACGAATGATTATAGTCGCAAAGATTATCTCACGTGACCTTACTAGTCAAATTAAGAAGGATTAATGAAAGAAAAATTCAAGCGATTTCTATTTTCATTTTAATGCTTCTATTAATTATAATCAAATTATGATATGAAACAAAAAACAAGAAATAGGAATACACATTGCGTAGACAAACTGTTTTAAACCGATAATGTACTGCACAATTACAGTACGTCCGCCCTCAACATGCTTTTGATAAATCTTACGTTTCATTTCACCAGCAGCAGCAGAAGCAGCAGCAGAATCTTCATTCTATCATCATCATCATCATCATCCCATTATATCATCATCTTCATCTCATCATCATCGGTCCCATTATATGATTATCTTCATCTCATCATCATCATCTTCGTCATCATCGGTCCCATATTATATCATCATCTCCATCTCATCATCATCATCATCATCGGTCCCATTATATCATCATCTTCATCTCATCATCGACTTTATCATCATTACCCTCATCATCACCGATCCTATCATACATCATCTTCACCTCACCATCATCATCATCATCATCATCATGAATTATACAAATAGAATATCAAGTCTTCATGTAATTTTTTGATGATATTTTATTCATCGGTAACAAATGAATGATTGTGAACGAAGTTTCATGTAAACGTTTTTCTTAACTATTTAAAATATTGATAAAAACAATAGAAATCTATCATTTTGGATATATTATTATAGACTATTTCTTGAAGAAAAAAGTAGATAAAGTAAAGTGATTTAGTTTGAACATGTATATGATGAAAATAATAGTTCCTTACATGGCACGTATGATACTTAATACTATCAACATAATTATAAATCGTATATCGCACGTTCTCGGCCCTTTCCGTGAAACTTCGGATAAGTTATTATAAGTAATAGCCGAGATGTTCCAATTGATGATTAGACTAATTTACTATAACTGCAAATCGGCTCTTACTCGGCAGTAATTAGTGTAGCCGCTTTTTCATGAAGAAACCAGTGCTGATAGTGAAAATTGTGATTGGCATATTTTAATTAGCCAGGTCAGGTGTTTCTAAAAGGGCTAATAACACTGTAGCAATGTGAGGATACATTCAAATTTATTACATAGATAATGCACGTGGTGCTCAGCTCGCAGAGACAAATGAGAACACAGTAACTTTTCGATATCCTTTTAACTCTAAGAAAAATGTCAATTATTAATTGCTGACTGTTTATATTTTCTAGAAAAAGTAAGCAAAACATTATTTTGTTTCATATGACAGGAATGAATTGCATTAACCATCCTAGGTATTGTTGAAAACTCATTGTTTTACATGCCTTGTTTGTACGTGACTGCTGGGGAAAATAATGTTATGCTTAATTAAAGAGGTGACACTTTCTATATTTTTATCTGATATCGAGTTGTAAGAGCCGATTTGCAGTTATATGGGTAAGAGTCCGATAAGACTCCCTACGGTCGTCTTAATACGAACTCTTACCCATACATAAAGTTACCAGATAGGCTGGTTACCACACTTCGCCAGGGCTTTTCTACTATGTTCCAAACTTATGAAAATTAACAAATCCAACCTTACAATGAAAGTTTACTAGACGATAATTTACAATTTAATAACAAGAATTCATTATATATAGTGTTTGCAATTAATTAAAGGAGCTCCACTGAGGTCTAAACGTGTAAAACATATTACATAGATCAACCGGGCACTTAAAACAGAAATATATGCAAAAGAACATTAAGAAATATACTAGGAAGTTAATTGAAAATCCTAAATATGTTGCAACGCTTTTCCATTGTGGGTCATTTTTACAATCAGAAGAATTATTCTGGAAAAAGGGGTGAGCATTTTACACACAAATGTTTGGTCAATCCCTATTTCAAATTAAGCATTAATCTGGAAAATATTTTGCCAGTCACGTCATGTTTAAAAAAACCTCAGTGGAGTGCCTTTAATGCTACTTCTCGTCCGCAAACAACGCACTAAAATGAATAACGTTTTTCCCTGACAGTTGTTTTTGATATTCAATTTCGTCCTCACTAAAATGTGTAATGTAATGGTAAAACTTTAACAACATGACAAAAATAATACCAGTTCAGTCGGTTTGAAGAACTAAGTATTTCTAAATGACGCCAGTTCAAACAGTATAAAGAACTAAGTATTTCTAAATAATACCAGCAGTTCGGTCTGTATGAAGAACTAAGTATTTTTAAATAATGCCAGTTCGGTCAGTATGATGAACTTAATATCTTTTGAAATAATGCCAGTACAGTCAGTTGAAAAAACTTAGTATTTCTAAATAATACCAGTTCAATCAGCCTAAAGGTTTTAATTTGAATGAAAATGTTTTTTGTAGCATTAATGCCAGTCCGGTCAGTGTGAGAATCTTATTTTTAATTGCATATATTGATAAATTTTAAGCTTTTGAAAATTTTAGTTTGTCTTTACTTTAAAGTGTTTTGCACATTGATTAATCAACATACATGTATACTAGTGTTTATTTCCTGTACATTGTTGTTATCACGAGAACAGCTTTACTTAAACAACCGCTTTTCCTAGAAGTACTTAGTAAATCACTTAAACCGTATAAAATGCGGAAATTATATACAAACACGAAAGTATGTTACAAAACTAACCCTTACATTTTTAGAAACGTATTTAAACTTTATTCCTAGTGACTAGTTTTGATTTAACATGGCGGAAAGTTGTGATATAAATGCGGGAAGTGATGAGGTCCCAGAACGAGTGGAACATGATAAGGTCCCAGAACGAGTGGAACATGTTGAGGTACCAGGAAGAGTGGAAAAAATTTTGTGCAAACCATGTTTAAATGACAAAAAACGAACGATAGCAGAAAAGTTTTGTTCGGCTTGTGATGAATTTCAGTGTTTGGATTGTTCTAACGTTCATTACACACACAATTTCTTTAAAAATCACAAGTTAGTGAACGCGAACGAGGCGAAAATAAAACAAAGCTCGTTTGATATGAAAGGGTTAGACCAATGTGATCAACATCAGGAAGTTCTAAAATTCTTCTGCGAAGATGACAATCAGCTCTGCTGCAGCACCTGTGCTATTCTTTACCATCGCAAATGCCAGAGCATTTTGGAAATTCAAAAGGTCGCTAAAAGAGTATTCTTGAAATCCTCACAGTTAAAGAATAAATTTGAGAACGTGAGACAGAAAACTGAAATAATAGGAAACATAATTGACTCCTCAAAAGAGAAACTAGGCAAAGATGTAAAACAAATACCAGACAAAATCAGGCAAATGCGGGATAAAGAGATGAAAATGTTTGACGAGCTGAAGATTTCCGTTGTTAAAGACGTTGAATCGTTTAAGAAAGAGACATTAGAAAATCTGACAATAAAGCAGTCACGGACTGAGAAATATCTAGCTGATATAAGGACGTGTCTGGAGACGATTGACAACGTGTATCAAAATGGAACTGTGGTACAACGATTCATAGCTGAGCAGAAGATGAAGAATGACGTCAATGTTCTTCACAAAAAATGTCAATGTAGAATGTCAAGTTTAGAAACCGTGACTGCTACCTTTTGATTTGATGAAACTTTAAAACTTCTCCCTCCCAATCACTTTTATTCCGGGAAAGCTTACCTTACGTCCTGTGTATCAAAGCACTGATACAAAAATTGGTCAGCCGTTTAAAAAGGGGAAAAAGGTAAAGACTGACAACAGATTTCTAAAAAAATGGTTCCAGAATGTCAAGGTTTAAGACAGGGGCTGCTCCTTTAAATTTTGAGAAAAATTAAAATTTTCCCCTCGACCATCCCTGTTTCTCCAGGAAATTTCTCTTCCCCGGTTCCCAAAGGGCAGTAAAAAGCTAAAAATCCTTTTTAGTAAGGGAATTAAACAAAAACCCAAATTCCATTGATTGAGGCAAAAAGGGGTGAAGAAAACCATTTTATTCCCGGAAATTTATCATTACCTGAGGGAAAATGTTGTGTATTATTTTAAAAAGTTCCTTTATCAAAGAAAACGAAAAAAAGTAGGTCATAAAGTATTTAGTCTAACCACGATCTTTGTTGCTGTCTTGATGAGGAATTGCAATTACAAGTGGTTCTGCATTTAAGTAAATTCTAACGGTGTTAACAAATCTTAATGCATAATTTAATATGAACAACAATTAAAAAAAAGGGGGGAAATGGGGCCCGATTAAAAGCCTTCAAAATTTATGAACATTTGTCTCGGACAATTGGATCATTAAAAAAAGTTCGTATTGTATCATTTTAACGGAAAAGAAAGATTTCAATCAGCATTCCCGAAAAAAAATATCCAATAAGTGGGATGCTTGTACTTACATAAGAGCCCAGTGATAAATGGTGCAACAACTGTTCGACGAGTTCAGTCTAAATTATGAACGCTCAAACAACACAAGAGTCGTGGTGAACGATGATCAGATAAAGGAACCACGTGGGTAGGCATTGGTCCCTATGATACTATCCTTGTTTGTGTAGAGGAACACACGCCGTTGTTCAGATATCACAAACTGGTCAGATCTTATCATCATACAAGCCAGATATGAATATCCAACAAGAGTGTGCGTATCACGTGATAAATCATTTCTTATCATAACAAACGCAAAGACTGACAAGAGAAAACTACTTAAATTGAAAATATCATATTGATGAAATAATCAAACATTTACTGCTTTAAGATGCTCGTCTCACGGTTTCTGCAGTTCTTAATATCATATTACCGGTGGTTACAAAAGTAAAATAGTTTCCCGCTTAGCTCAATAGGGAGACCATTAGATAATAATAGTAATATAGGGGTTTCAGATCTCGTCATTAAATGTGTCTCTCACGCTGGTTCAGATATCAAAAGGGATTTTTTGTTGGTTACTTTCGGATAATCGATACGTAACTTTTAGTTATCCAGGAAAGCCAGTTTACCGCATAGCTATGACCAAAAACATGTGTTTAAATAGGCAGGACAAAGATACAACAGTAAATAGCAATTTACGTTCAATTCAAATTTAAGTATAATAACTGTGAAGAACAAAAGTTCAACATAAACATATATCCACTGTTCGCTTTACTGGCAACAAGACATTTTTTTAGATTAAAAATTGTTAGGAAAAAAAAGAAATTAAGCAGTTAAGTTGTTGTGGGAAAACTTGTCTTTTTATGAATTTAGAAACATATAAAAATAAAGGTTCCATTTGTAAATAGATGTAAATATCATAATGTTTGAGACTGTTGCATCTTTAAAGCTACATGCCTTCAGATAAGTCAAAATATTTCAATATAATCAAACTTGAAAAAAATTGACTTAGATGTAAGGAAAAGTAAAATGTTTCAAGATTCAAGTAATATTTTACATATAATGTGCGATTAATTATTGATTTTTTCAGTATTAACAACTATATTTCTACTGCGTTACTAACGCAGTAAATGCTATTTATACAAACTTTGACCACTTTTTGGTAATTTATGTGGTTTGTAAGTGTCATTGAGAATGTGTAAATTGCTTCCTTTTGGTTATTTCACAATATTACACATTCAAATTAATTTTCAAAATTTTCATGAAAATTAGAATGAATCTGGAGGCGTGCTGCTTTAAAAAAAAAGATGATATTATAAGCATATATAAGCATATTCCATCAATTACATGTAAATTAGAAGATATATCTGCAAGTTTGTGATTGTATCTCCACATTAAATGTTATAAACACTTTTCATGTTACCACAATAGCTATATTGTACTATGGAATAGTATACATAATATATACTACTTGATTTTTTGTACAATCTTAATTAGTTTGCTTTAACAACACAGGCGCAAATCCAAGACTTTTTTACCAAAGGAGGTGACAAATTTTCGACGAGATGCATTTTGCAGGGTGTGTATATCATTCTACTAGTAATTCGAGGGTCGTTAGTCATATTGTTGTGTGCGTATTTTATAAATAAAAAATACCTTGATGTTATATAATATTTTATGTATATTCTGATACACATAAGACAAATCCAAGGCGCATGGGGGGGGGGGGGTCTCGCTCCAAACATGCTTTCAAATGAATATTTTCTATTATGTCCCAATATGTCTTTTAATAATTTTAAAATGTTGAAACAATGGGTTTTAAGAGCATATAAGATGCTTGTTTCCTGGAGAAAGTACTGCTTAATGTAAAATTGTTTGTTATAAAAGAAGCAAAATGCAAAGTAGTATTTTAACTTCCATACTAAATACTGAATCACTATAACTATACTAACTAAGAAAATATGGTTTAGATAATTGGCCAATGAGTATTTTTTGATGACTTAAAAATTAGACCAAAATAAAAAAAGCTTTGAAAAATTAAATTAAAAGTTTTTGGGGCTTAGAATGATAACTTAATAATATGAAAGAAACGCATACAGACACGATATATCATTGACAAATGATTTAGAATATTATTTTCAAAGTAACGTTCATCGAAAATGAACATGACATTCATTCAATTTGGTGAAATAGAAGAGAGGTATTTATCATTCTTTTTCAAAACTCATTTGTTTCACATTTATATATCAATGTAGAAGACTAATCATTACATCTGTTTTACAAATCTTGGTCATTTAAGTTGGAAAAATAGTTCATGAGCTGGTGTAAATTATTTCTAATAGAATGATTCATTGTACGAAAAATCTAGTAAGCATTGCAAGAATCTTACACAGGATACCTGTAGGACACTTTTGCTTATTGTGCAGCTATTACCCTCATTTTGTACAATTGATTATGTTAATGTAACAAAAGATGTCATGCATTGTGTACAATTGTCTTTGTTAAGGTACAAAATATGCCGTACATTTTGTACAATTGATTATGTTAATGTAACAAAAGATGCCATGCATTGTGTACAATTGACTTTGTTAAGGTACAAAAGATGCCGTACAATTGATTATGTTAATGTAACAAAAGATGCCATGCATTGTGTACAATTGACTTTGTTAAGGTACAAAAGATGCCGTACATTTTGTACAATTGATTATGTTAATGTATCAAAAGATGTCATGCATTGTGTACAATTGACTTTGTTAAGGTACAGAAGATGCCATACATGTTGTACAATTGATTATTTTAATGTAACAAAAGATGCCTTACATAATATACAATTTAATGTTGATGTAAAAAGCAATGCTATACATTTTGTATGATTGATTATGTTAATGTTACAAAATATGCCATACATTTTATGGCTGATTATTTTAATGTAACAAAAGATGCCATACATTTTGTACGATTGATTATTTTACTGTAACAAAACATGCCATACATTTTGTTTGATTGATTATTTTAATGTTACTAAAGATGCCATTATATTTTGTACTTTGACTATATATATGTAACAAAAAAATGCCATACATTTTGCACAATTGATTATGTTAATGTAACAAAAGATGCCGTACAATTTATACTATTGTTTATGTCAATGTAACAAAAGATGTAATAAATTTTGTACATTTGCCATAGATTTTATACATTTGAGTATGTTCATGGAACAAAAGATAACATACATTTAGTGGAACTTAATATTTTTGCATGTAACAAATGATGACGTAACTTTTTTGTAACTTTGGTTATCTTATGTTTTATCTTTGAGTTAAAAGAATACACATAACGATTAAAATGTATTTTCAATTCTAGTGTAACGATATGGCTTGAATGTTTCGGGCTCTTTACTTGTTTTATCTTTTCATGAAATGAACATTGTACATAGAATAAAAGCTTCATGAAAAAAATCTTGTGTCGTACGTAACCTTGTTTTGTCCTGTTATGAAATTAAAATACTGAAAGTACAAATGTACTAGAAACCAACGAAGCATTAGGAACTGTTTGTATGTATATACATCCCTGAAGACGTCCGCCTCACGATAGCATTCGCAACATTTCAATAGCATTTGAATAGTTATTGTCAACTGTATGAAACCGAGGAGTTCTGCGAGAAGCAAAAGTGAAAATATCTAAAAATGTTTTACGTACCATGTCAAAAAAATAACAACAAAAACACTTAATTCAATAAAGAATAATTGTTTATGTGAATTGGTTCAAGTAACTATATTCAGTAGTTGTTTTTATTGTATTATAACATGTTTATAATCTAGGTGGATTTTATTTATCTAATAAGGGAGGGGGGAATTGTAATAGGCGGTCATAGAGACGTAGATATAGGGTGAAAACTCTCACATATCGAGCATTAAACCACTTCCGATGATGACTATAGACGTTTTTTCTTTAGCTTAAACCCGGAAATGATTTCAATCCTCGACAATTTAACCTTAATATGAAACTAATTATTGATTATCAAATCACCGGAGTCATTAATTAAGGTAAATATTTTACATGTAGCAAAATATGAGCCGTGTCACAACAAAACCAACATAATGGGTTTGCGACCAGCATGGATCCAGACCAGCCTGCGCATCCGCACAGTCTGATCAGGATCCATGCTGTTCGCTTACAAACTCTAAAACAAGTAGAGAAACCGATAGCGAACGGCATGGATCCTGATCAGACTGCGCGGACGTGCAGGCTGGTCTGGATCCATGCTGGTCGCAAATGCATTATGTTGGTTTTGTCGTGACGCGGCTCAATTATCTACATCTGTCCGGATGTCGTCATGACATCTAATTGCAGGCCTATATATAACAACTTCATAAATTTTCGAGCAAAGCAAACTATTTTCCTGCGATATGCACCAGAGCGGCTATAGCATGACAGGTACAATCAGGGAAAAGGGGAGGTAACATAACACTTATTCATCATTGCTTAGGGATCCTCACCAAGTTGCCGTTGAAATATGTTTTTCAATCACCGACATGTTTGTTTACTTTCTTTTGAGTGCAACAGAATATTTCCCGACGTGCTTTGGCTACGATGCTCTTGTAAGGGTTTATTCGACTGGCCATTTTAACAGCCGAAGCTCTTTTCATTGGTTGTGGATAAACATCTGGGAAATCAACTAGATAATGACGTACATCTCCCGCGGAAATGCTTTATCTGTAATCGTATTGGGTGGACTTCACGCGATACCCAATGCGTGAAAAGAATAACAAAATACATGAACTAACATGTGAATATAAAAATAAAAAGACGATGGAGAATATCACGGAATTGTAATTATATAATTTCTATAGACCTTTTTACAATACGATTTTCCATAGCAACGTATGTTGCATTTCGCGCACGTGCATTATGCGTAGGGCAAAAGCGCAATAACGATAGCATACATTTAGCGCACTTAAAGTCTTTATCATAAGTTCTGAAGACATATAAACATTAAAGAAATCAACAAATTTTAACTTTTATTAACTTCATGAATACATGTACCAGTATGTAAATGTTTTTATTCTGTAATAATTGCGGTGCATATTTATTAATATATTTTAACACATTTCAAATTAGGTTAAAACGGAAGTTCAGTTTTCTGTCTTAGCCACCACAGGGTTTGAGTTCGAGTCTTACACGGGTCAAACAAACAACAGTTTATTTGTCTGACATATCATCTTATTTCATGGGTAAAATCAAATAAAGTCAATATTTTAAACACTGTTTATTTAAAAGTCTAGCTAGCTAGCAAATTCATTTGGAGGATTTTCGCGCGCAAGGAGGAATTTATTATCTTGCCAGGTAACACTGTACTTTTATTTTGTGTTGAAGCTGATATTCGGTTTATTTTGAAGAGGTCATTTCGATTTTGTATGCAGAAGCCAGAGGTGTACGGTGTACAGAGGTATTAGTTGTTTATACAGGAATTTGCATATTATATTTGTGTTGTAAGGAAGTACATCAGATTTCAATAAAGCTGAATTACACATTGCCTTAATAACATCTGATAATAAAACAGTTTCCTTTGCAGGATTTCTAGGTCGTCTGCTTAAGCCATCAGCATCAGCATTTGATTTTCCACACCTGTAAACAATTTTAAAATCATAGTTACTTAAAGCTGCTAACCAGCGATGACCTGCAGCATCCAGCTTGGCCGAGGTGGTTACATATGTCAAGGGGTTATTGTCTGTCCTGACTAAAAAAGAATTTCCATACAAATAATCATGGAATTTGTCAGTTATGGCCCACTTAAGACATAAAAACTTTAACTTATGTGCCGGATAATTCCTTTCGCTAGCACGTAAACCTCTGCTAAATGATGTACATTGTCGATCTCACCCGTGCAATATCGTGAACACTGGTCACTCTTTCTTTCTGGTAACTTATCCAATGGTTGTGTTTGTTATGTATGATTCTATGTGAGAGAGATATCCATTGGTTCTTTTAAATAGTTTTTACTTCTGCGCACTGTTTGCTTTTCCTGTCCCGCTCACTCTTTACAGTCATCTCTTACGAGTCAGACATAGTAAAAACTTAACATTTATATAGATCTACATTTACTTTACCTTTTTCAATTTATATTGAAATAGTTTAATTACAGACGCTGTGGTAAGAATAGTATTAATATTAGAATATTAATTGTATTTCTTATGTATTTTCTTATTCCGCGTCGATTGTGTATATATTGTTATTTCATTGTATTTTGTTTTTCTATGTATTGTATTTGTAAGATGTATAATTATTTTATTATATTTTTAGACCATTTTTATTTGGAGTCATTAAAAACATCGAACCTACGCCCAGAGTTTGTTTCTTTCTACAAGAAATATTTGACCCTGTGACAATATTAAGACAAGCACAGGAACCATACTGAAGGATGATAAAATACAGGGACCACATGTCACAGCAGTCGGTTCGCCGAAAACTATACTAGTTTACATTCATAACGCAAACTCCATTACACACTTACACGACATAGTATCTCGTGTACACGACTTAGTTACTCGTGTCTAAAGGACTGACGATAATATATTTTCTTGTTATCCCCCGCCGATGGAATCGGGAGGGGGATGTAGTTTTGGCGTTGTCTGTCCGTCCGTCCTTCCTTCCGCACTCTCAGGAGAGTAATTATGTGGCTAGAGGGACAATAGGTAACTGTTCTTTCTCTTTGATGTCATTCATTCCGTAATGCTTTTATGTGGCTATTTTCTTTTGTGTGGCTAAAAAGAACAATAGAGAGAACAATAGAGTAGCCACATAATTACTCTCCTGTTAGAACGTCCGTCCATCCGTCCGTCCGAATTTCGTTTCCGGAGTAGTTCTCTGCAACTACTGGCTGGAATTCAACGAAACTTTATGGGAATCATCAATATCAAGAGGAGATGCGCATATCGTCGGCTTGTTCCGGTCAGACCCTTTAACTCAGAGTTATGGCCCTTGATTAGTTATGTAGTATGCATATAGAGTAAAAATCGTTTCCGGAGTAGTTCTCTGCAACTACTGGCTGGAATTCAACGAAACTTTATGGGAATCATCAATATCAAGAGGAGATGCGCATATCGTCGGCTTGTTCCGGTCAGACACTTTAACTCAGAGTTATGGCCCTTGATTAGTTATGTAGTATGCATATAGAGTAAAAATCGTTTCCGCACTACTTCTCTGCAACTACTGGCTGGAATTCAACGAAACTTTATGGGAATCATCAATACCAAGAGGAGATGCGCATATCGTCGGCTTGTTCCGGTCCGACCCTTTAACTCAGAGTTATGGCCCTTGATTAGTTATGTAGTATGCATATAGAGTAAAAATCGTTTCCGGAGTAGTTCTCTGCAACTACTGGCTGGAATTCAACGAAACTTTATGGGAATCATCAATATCAAGAGGAGATGCGCATATCGTCGGCTTGTTCCGGTCAGACACTTTAACTCAGAGTTATGGCCCTTGATTAGTTATGTAGTATGCATATAGAGTAAAAATCGTTTCCGCACTACTTCTCTGCAACTACTGGCTGGAATTCAACGAAACTTTATGGGAATCATCAATACTAAGAGGAGATGCGCATATCGTCGGCTTGTTCGGGTCAGACACTTTAACTCAGAGTTATGGCCCTTGATTAGTTATGCAGTATGCATATGGAGTAAAAATCATTTCCGCGCTACTTCTCTGCAACTACTGGCTGGAATTCAACGAAACTTTATGGGAACCTTCAATACCAAGAGGAGATGCGCATATCGTCTGCTTGTTCGGGTCAGACACTTTAACTCTTGATTAGTTATGCAATACGCATATGGAGTAAAAATCGTTTCCGGAGTAGTTCTCTGCAACTACTGGCTGTAATTCAACGAAACTTTATGGGAATCATCAATATCAAGAGGAGATGCGCATATCGTCGGCTTGTTCCGGTCAGACCCTTTAACTCAGAGTTATGGCCCTTGATTAGTTATGTAGTATGCATATAGAGTAAAAATCGTTTCCGCACTACTTCTCTGCAACTACTGGCTGGAATTCAACGAAACTTTATGGGAACCTTCAATACCAAGAGGAGATGCGCATATCGTCGGCTTGTTCCGGTCAGACACTTTAACTCAGAGTTATGGTCCTTGATTAGTTATGCAGTATCCATATAAAAAAATATTTGTTTCCTCGCTACTTCTCTGCTACTACTGGCTGGAATTCAATGAAACTTTATGGGATACTAAGAGGAGATATGCATATAGTCGCCTTGTTCCAGTCAGATACTTATAACTCAGATTTATGGCCCTTGATTAGTTATGTAGTATGCATACATCTCATTGGCATTTCCAGATTTTACTATTTAACACAAAGTTATGGCTCTGTTATTGCCCTGAATATTTATCAAGTTCAAAGAATATTACTGTTTATGCCATGATTAATATATAAATAAAGCATTATATCTTCAGTTGTTGTGTTAATAATAACCAGTACTCGGCGGGGGATATAAATTCAACGAATTTGCTTGTTTAATTTTTAAACAACCTGAAACATACTTTGTCTCAGAATCAACTGAACTATAGGCTAAAGATTTTCAAGATAGTTGTGTTTGGATTCAAAATGACAGACCCATTTTGATATATAAATCACTAATAATTATGCAGAATTCAAGAATTATACATGTATACATTACACATTATACATTACATTATACATGATTATTTGTATAATTAATTATTTTAAGTAACATCCGCACTTGAGTTAAATAATAAAGAACATTTTAAGGAAACTTGTCCGCTGACGATTATGAAAAATTGACAAGATGGGTCAGGTATACACCTTAAAGGACACATGTATGAAAAAATTAAACTAACTTTACCCTACCGAAATCGCGTAAAGGCCACGTACTGTTCTGGACTTAAGCTTTGAGTTAAAAAGTGCCCCTTTTCAGAAATAAGGAACCTTCAAATTATCTACACAGTACAATAACCATCCTTACGAAAATGTTTTCCAATTAATTTTTGGTAAGAAACAAAACATGCATGCAGCTAACAATCCACATAAGCAACATGATTTTTATGGTCAAAATATATGAAATATGTATGAAAAATGTTACCCTAACCCACCCATAACACGCGTTTGTCATTTTCTTGCTTAGAGAGCCCAATAAAAAAAAATGTTATAATTTATCAAAATGAGTGCCTGTTTTCAAAGTTTCCTTATTTTTTTCGCAAAAGGATATTGGTTGGTCTTTTAAAACACTAAATACTTTTACTGGGTTGTTTTGATTATATTACACTTTGAAAATATCAGGTACTATATTTGTTTTTAAATTAGGATTAACCTATATTGATTAAATAATTATAATTTAACACTATTTTCTTCCCAAAAAGGATATGAGAGATACATAAATAATGTTAAAAGAAGAAGGAAAAAAAAGCAAAAAGTTGACCCTTCTTGGTCCTAAGTCTCAATGTAGTTAACAGAAGCTCTAGCCTATTTAACGGAGGTATTGCTTTAGGATGGTCATATTTTAAATGAATAATTTTGATAAGGAAAAGTCATTTGTCGATATATCAAATAGCCGTGACTTGACAGTTCCAACATAACGGTCAATTTTGACATTTAACCCTTTTCAATATTCTCAAAATGTAATCATTTCTGAATTATTCAAGACAAATTTTATTATTTTTGGAAACTTAATTTATAACGCTTTTGAACATTATTGGTGACGCCAGTTTATTTGACGATCGTTACGACTTCATTTAAAAATGCTGCATCACATTGATAAAACTGAATCACCATTTTGCTTGAAATATACCCCAATACATGTAAGTTAGTACGTAAAACGCATTCAAAATATATAATATTGAAATTGTTCACATCGTAGCTAACATTTTGATTATCAGTTTAAAGTTTACCCTCATATCGTATACATGTACACTCATTATCAAAGTAGAACACTAATATTTTATCCATTTGAACAAGTCACTCTATAAGTTTACTCTATTTTCAAAATGGCGGAGAAGGGGTGTATCTATAAAGAAAAATATGAAGTTCCCGGGAAGGGAAAACAAATAATTTGTCAACCATGTTTAAGTAAGGATAAACAAACGATAGCGGAAAAGTTTTGTTCGACGTGTGATGAATTTCAGTGCTTGGAATGTTCCAACGTTCACAACACACACGCATTTTTAAGAAGTCACGTGTTAGTGAACGCGAATGAGGCGAAAACAAAACAAAGCTCGTTTGACATGAAAGGATTAGATCAATGTTATCAACATCAGGAAGTTCTAAAATTCTTCTGCGAGGATGAGAATCTGCTCTGCTGCAGTACCTGTGCTATTGTTGATCATCGTAAATGTCAGAGCGTTGTGGAAATTCAGAAGGTCGTTGAAAGGAAAACCTACAGAGGTTCAACTTTAAAGAATAAATTGCAGGAAATGAGACAGAAGGCTAACATAATCGTAGACAGCATTGTCTCATCAAAAGCGAAACTTGATGAGGATATTACAGAAATGCCAATTAAAATCAAGCGAATGCGGGATGAAGTAATCAAAATGTTTGACGAGTTGGAAATTTCCGTTGTTAAACACGTTGAAATGTTTCAAAATGAGACATTAAAAAAGCTGACAATGAAGCAGTCACAGACCAAGAAATATCTAGCTGATATAGCAACGTGTCTTGAAACGATTGACAACGTGTATCAGAACGGATCCCTGGTACAACAGTTTATAGTAGAGCAGAAGATGAAGAATGACGTCAATGTTCTTCACACAAACGTCGGTGCAGAATGTCATGATTTAGAGACCGTGACTGTAACCTTTGATTTTGATGAAACATTAAAACTTCCCCCTCTACCAATCACTGATTATGTTCCAGGACAATTGTCTGTAAAGTTTTGTCTATCAGAAACAGCAAAAGTTATTGCTCCTGTTAACAAGGCAATGAGAACCACACTAGTAAATTCAATTGATTTAAAGCAGAAAAGAAGTAAAGAAAAAGAGCCATTGTATGCAGGGATTGATTTCTTACCTGATGGTAGACTTGTTGCTGTGGATAATAAAAACGAGAAATGTTTAGTTTACAATGAGAGGCTTAAGAAAGTAGGATCATATCAGTTATCTTACCCGCCACAATCTGTAGTTGCTGTATCTGAGGATGAAGTAGCGATAACAAGTGGTGGTGCATTAAAGTTAGACATTCTACGTGTTAACAAATCTAATGATATAACTTTAGATAGAACAATCAAAGTGACAACAAAATATTACTCGATATGTCATAAAGATGATAAATATTTCGTCGGCGAGACAAATAATCATTCATCACCTGTACGTATAATATCATCTACAGGAAAAGAGAAAGATTTCAATATCAACTTTCCGAGTAAGTCATATTCTGTGACGACAAATGCTTATACTTACATAAGGAACAGTGACAAAGTGGTGCTTACAGATAGATCCGAGCATACTGTCTGTATATATGACGTCAAGACAAACACGAGAGTCGTGGTGAAGGATGATCAGATAAAGGATCCGTGTGGTGTAGCAGTTGGTCCCTATGATACTATCCTAGTTTGTAGTAATGAAACAGACTGCATTGTACAGATATCACAAACTGGTCAGATCTTGTCATCGTACAAGATAGATATGATATTTCCAAAAAAAATTTGTGTCTCACGTGATAGATCATTTCTTGCAATAACAAACGCTGGTGAAGGTGAGATGAAACTACAAAAGTTTAAGATATCACATTGAAGACATGCATTTTGACATTATCATCTTTAACAATAAATAAATCACGATAAGTCATCAGTGTAAATAACAATATCAAAAGTTGAGCATTCTTTTTTTAATTCATGCAACTTTATAAATACTACAAATAAAATGTATGTCTTTCAAAGTTTGTAAAAAGCGTTAAAAAATCAACGTGTTGTTCATTACTAAAATATGTGCATGTATGTCGCGGAGCTATTTGTGCTTACTACCTTTTGGTCCATGGACCCGATTTTTATCAATTGATCCCTTCGATTTACAGCTAAAAATAAATTCGGAATCAAGAATTCCTTCCGATTTCTATTATGTTAAGTCATATATTGGTTTCCCATTCGGTGATTTGCAGCATGTCGTATTAATGAAAGAGAACGGGGAAGGCAGTATAAGAGACGAAACAAAAAATACTCTTAAAAATTCGGTAATTTATTTCTTACATTTGTATCTTCTACAGGAAATTACTTATTATTTTGTAGTACACAGTGTGTAATGTATATATTTTATTGCAGTACATGAATTCGAAATCTAACATTGAGAAAGTCTGAAAATCTATTTAGAGAAGTTGTTTAGTCTAAACGAAACGGTCATTCGTATCGCGATATTGTAATAAATAACGAAATGGAGAATTTTGAATGAAATGAAATGCAAACATATTCAACTATAAATTGCACTCTTTATTAATTTATAGAAAAAAATTAAGTAGACAATTTTTACGAATTATGCCATAGTATTGTTATTTTATAATTGTCTTTTCCGTAGGTTCTTTCCGGTAAATAAATAGCTCCTTGACATTTTTAAAGTAATATTTAAATCGACCCTGATTTCCCGAATTTTTGCTGTAAGAAGTTGATTCTATATTGTTTGAAGGCAATCGATTATATGGTGGTTTGAGTAGAATATTGAAATGCCGAATACTGTGACATTTTAACAACAGAAACTTTCGTCTGCAATTTGAACATGAGGTGTTATGGGTTTATTGATAGGAATGTAAACACACTGATGTGCTAGACGAGGATTTTGAAACAATTCAACAAAATTATCTCCCAATAAATCAATTAACAATAACTCTTTATTTATCACCAATGTCAAGTAGCTTTTATATCTTTGACTCGCACGAACATAATGTTAGTGAATTTCCTCATACTATTGATCAAATTGATAAATAATGTTTCATCATATAACGTGTATAACAAACAAAAATTCATTTGGTCTTTTTGAAATTCATCCCAAATTTTTCATTCCAGTGTGTGCTTTACTTTCAGTATTTATCTGGGACTTGAAATATAACTACTGTATCTTAAATCCCAGAAATAAATAGAAATTGTTGTTTTAATTTGACATGAAAAATGCATGTAATATAACTATATTAGTCCCTTTTGTTGCTACATGTATTTGTATATTTGTTACAATTATAATAATAATAAAACAGATTTTCCAAAGAAAATGCATTTAATATTCTTATCTCTTGCAAGCCCACCAAAGTTCATGATGAACAATGTCTTTTGTCCTCCATTTATCTATGATATACAATGCTGGTAAAATTTATTAACCATTTTAAATTTTCTAAGAATATCTGGTCATCACGTGACTACTAGTTCATCGTCATTTGCTGCATTGCTTGCTTGGACGCCCTTTGGTGCTTTGCATCAATGCTTTACTTGTTATATCATGCTATACCATTTGCCGCGAAACATGCTAAGGACATTTTGAAAATTTAAGTCGATGAAAGTCTTTGTTTTTTGCTTATTGACATATGAATTTTTAAATTTGTAGAAAATTAGTATATTATAGGTGAAAAAGAAAATGTACATGCTCTGATATTTTTATCATCTAATATAACTTACTACAGTAGCGACACAAACAGAACACTGTTGCATTACTGTCATGTCATATTACATTTACAAGTCTTGTAAGTCTTGGAATTACTTTCCTTACCAGGTAGGCATCAGTGAAAGCATTTTTTTTTTACTTTTTTATCTGGCCCCTCTGCGCCCTTTCTTGTCTACATAGTAGACTAAGGTAGACTAAGCCATATAAAGATATACCTACTTTAGGTAGCCAATGGCGGACATTTTATGGGTTCTCGTGGGTTTGAAATGGCCGCAACCGGCCATCACATATTTTAGTAAGTTAACTATATTATGGTCAGTTTTTTAAAAAGTTCAAGTGAAACAATTGACTTCACCTCAAATATGTTCATGTCGCAACTTGAAGATGAGTCAGTACTCGGTATATAAGCAGAACTCAGTTCACACCTTCGGAACAGCCAGCCCGCATAGCTCAATCGGTTAGAGCGCGAGACTTGTAATCTCGACATTGTGGGTTCGATTCCCGGGCTGGCCAACTAAAATTACTAATCAGTCTTTCGGATGAGACTTTAAATCGAGGTCCCGTGTATGGGTGCTTAAACACTTGGCACGCTAAAGAACCAGGAGAAGCTTCTGGAATTGGGGCATCTTTCTGTATCTGTAATTGCACTATCCTCCAAAAATCTAAAATGACTAATACTCTTCTGGAGGACTCGCCCATATGGGCAACCGGTGGCGAGTATAAATAAACGCAAATACACACACACACACACCTTCGGAACGCTGGAACCCTAAGTGCGTTAATATGTAGCATATTAACTGCTTTGGGGTCAATTTTCTCGATTTTGACCCTAAAGTGCGTTTGACCCCAATTGCGCTGTGAAATTTACCTCACTTATGGGTCGGATATACCTGATGTGTACCCCTTTACGCATAGTAAGGCAGCACACCACACTAAATGAAGCCACAGCTTCGAATGGCCAGGGGAGGATTTCATGGATATAGTGACTATTGTGGATTTAAATGACTGGTTGTCTTTAAAATGCATTTTCAGCATGAAATTTGTTTTTGTAACATGTAATATGATCATTGGCAAATTCGAAAACATGTTTAGAAATAACATGCTGTTTATTATAGATGTCAAGGCCGCCATTGTTTGTAAACATTGCTTTTAAACAGCATGCCCGGTGAAAACAAGTAATTTTACAGGGGGGTACAAACTTTCAGCAATAGCAAAAAATCTACAAGGCCAAGCACCTATTTCTTTGTGATAGTTTGCATGCATAGGGAGTTGCTAAAGCAACTAGTGACAGAGTTTCTGTAGTCCGTATATTTGCAGGTATTTTTTACCGGAGGGACGAAAAATGTTGTTTCGGGTCTCGGATCACTATAGATTTTTGGCTTTTACGGAATGAATTGGAATTTTTTTAACTGCCTGACTGTTGCACATGGGATGATTTCATTACAGATTTGCAATATTATGACATATATGTTCTTAACAAAATGTGTTTTCTTTTTCCAGGTTGTGTAGTTTGGGATCAGATTTATCAGACATATTGCTTGTAGGACATTGACGGCAGAAACTTGAAATTTAGTGTGGAGTGCTACCTTAAAGATTGAGCGAAGCTTGGTAACAGCGGGAAACCGGGCATGCGTACTTTGAATATCCGGATCAGGATCAGGATTTGTATACATGCAATGTCGGGAAATTTAAGAAGTTAGTGATGGTGCCTTCCTATTTGGTGAAAATTGGTTGACAATTAACAAAGATCTGAGAGGTAAAATAAGGCCTGGTGGTAGGTCCGCTGGCGAACCTTTCTACCTTTACTATATTTATAGTATATATATATGGATGAAATTTTTAAAAACAACTTTCCTTTGTTGTTTTATTGAAAAAAATGATTTAAAAACATTTTGAGAGTAAAAAAAAATTTATTAGTGAAAAAAAATATTTTATTTATAAAATTAAGTGGGTGTGGTCATGTACATGTGCACTATCCAAGTCAAGCACCGACTGCCTGTGCTTTCTCTGTTTAAAATACTATAGTGACGTATAGTCTATAGTAGCCGAAACTCCTTGAAAGGGACACTGAGGTTTGACATGACGGGAATGGACAAGTTTTTGAGATTAATGTTCCATTTGCTGTAGGTCTGCTGTACACCAATAAGTTGTGAGCATAATTTCAGATCATTCGCACACCCCCTTTTTCTAGTGATACTCATTCTAATTGTGAAAAAATGACCTAAATTTGAAAAGCGTTTCAACGCTTTTCATTCAAATTGGCGAAGAAAAACACAAAAATACGAGTAACAATTCATTTCTTTGTATATTTTATGATTTATAGTACGAAGGCCTTCATAAGACTTAGTTGTTTTTCTAATACAATTTGCATGTGTTGTTGGTGTAGCAAACCAAATTGTTCGTCATACGTCTACAATAAAACGGCACATGTTCAAATGTCAAATGTCATATAAAAATCCATTCATGAAAGATAAAAGTTCCTCTTCCAAACCAGAACAAAATTCTTTAAAATATTGTCCATTATTCACCACGTGCATGATTTCTTAGAGATATACATACCAAAATATGCCAATATGTAAAAAAAAAGGAATCTAACACAGGATACCAGTACAGAAAGAAACAGAGGACGCTTTTGCTGATTGTGTAGCAATTACTCAATTTGAACGTTTGATTATGTTAAAGTATCAAAAGATGCCATACATTGTGTACTTTTACTATGCTAAAGTTAGAAAAGATGCCAAACATAAAGTTTCAATAATCAATGACTTCGGCTATATTGATTCAAGGAACTTTTATCTGTTTTTTAAGTCACCACTGAGGAGAAAATATATGATTGCCGAATAATTTTTCTACTCGATTTATGAACAAAAACATGTGCAGGTTGCATCATTGACTTACGTGTCCCAGTTCGTTACTTCAAGTAAATGCAAATACAGATAATTATAATATGATTTAAAGAGATGGAAAGATATTATTTCATGAGTAAAATTAAAACACTCATTTTATACATAATCTATTAATAAAGAACGTTATGGTTAGTACGGCTGAGTATCGGAGCTTCCAGAATAAGGTTGGTCGTCTGAATATGGCTCGATGTCCGGATCGTACGGCGATAGATCGTCGTCAACCATACCTGCAGGGTTAGGATCTGGGTATGGCTGAACGTCAGGATAGTACGGTTGAATATCCGGTCGATACGGCTCATTGTCCGGGATATAAGGTTGATTATCTGGTCGATACGGTTGATCATCCGGAATGTACGGAGTGTCTGGGTTGTATGGCTGAATATCCGGATTATACGGTTGATTATCTGGATTATACGGTCCCACGTTTGGATCGAATGGCTTCAAATCTGGATCAAATGGTCGATTATCAGGATACGGTTGGTTGTCAGGATAATACGGTTGGTTGTCAGGATAATACGGTTGGTTGTCAGGACGAATGTCCGGGTCATAAGGCGTTACTCGACCGGCAGGATAGTCTGGTTGATAAGGTTGAACATCGTCGTAAATGCGACCTGCTGGCTTGTTCTCGTTCCCCATCTGTTTTATAAAATAAAATTGTTTTTTTTTATATTATCCAACTTCATATGCATGTATTAAAAAACTGAATTTATGATAATTTTGATAAAATTATTTGATTTTTTTCCGAATTTAGATAAAAATATCTATGGTGGTAAATCATTTTTGACATTTCCCTTCCATTTATTTTATCGTTGAAAAAAAAACAACAACAACATGCTTTTAATGATAAAATTTTGACCTTTTCATATAAAACCTCTTCGATGTTTTTCTCTTTAGATGATAGTTAAGAGGTTTAGCCAGTAAAAGTTTGCACGCCCTTTTGTGGTGATGCCGGTGTCACAGTAATTTCTACCTCAGGTACCACGTCCTTATTGTCTGGTAAATGAACTTCAGCGGTGTCTATAGTATTATTGTCACCTTCTACGTTTTCTGTTGTAACGTTTATAGTTCCATAGTTTCTTGTTGCTGCAACGACGTAATGATTAAATTCACTATGGCAAATGTACGTACTATACTATAATTATATTTATCACACACCCGTGACGATTTTGCGACTCCGTAAATATGGTATTGCACGGCCGTGCATATATTTTGTCGTGACGTCATTTGCCTAATACAAATATAGCGTAACGACGCGCTAAATGTCAGCGTTATACTATAGGCGCGTCAATGAAAAATGACGCTTTTTTCACTTTAAACGGTCTGTAGTTATGGTTTGTGATAAATAGAATATTAAATTCGTGTAAGTTCATTACTGAATTTATTAAACTCGTTGAATAAAATAATAGCATGCTCACCAGAGGCTCACATAATATAAATTTATTCAACTCGTTCAATGAATACAGTATTGAACTAACACTCATTCAATATCCTCTTTATGGAAAGCTTACAGATATAAGTAAAGTAAAGTAAAGAAAAGTAAACAACCTGAAACCCAATTTAGTTCTACGTGTTGAATTGACTTACATGAATAAACAAAACAAATGAATAATTCAAATTTAAATAGCAAAATTAAGATTAGAGCAAAAATTTCAAATATGGATCCTTCTCCGAAGCGTAAATTTTTACATTGATATCTGCGGTATAAAATAGATTTGGAGGTGAGTGACATCGGTTGTTTAGTTTTACAGATGCAATGGCTTTTTACGCACCTACGAGTATGGCTCCTTTATGTCTCCTTTTAGCAATTCAGTTGTAGACATATCAATGTTTACGTGAATAAAATATAGTGTCAATTTTCAAGTTACCGGCTTTTTTTGTTGTTCGTATAAAACAAATTATCGAACACTGCTTAATATGGAAGATTTCATTGCATACATATATCTATATACTGCATTGATCGAGACTATATATATAAGATTTTAGAAATATATAAAGAGTTGGCTAAGTTATGACATTAAATATAAACTTGGGTAGAATCAAAGCACTGAAAGGACGTAGAAGACCCTACCCTTGTATAACTAATAATATTGAGATATTAAGAAAATTGCCTGATTTAGTTAGTGTCATATTTATTGGTGTTTTATGCTTCTGTGGAGTTCCTTTAATAGCAAGTCAATGGAATGCGTCGTCGCTTATCTCCCCTTTAAATTCTAAAGACTCCATTTTGAAGATATGATAAATTGTTTAACATTTCTGATTTAGAAATGAAAATTATATCCGGATTATAAATACAGATAATACGTACCACGGAGGAATTCTGTTTTATGTAAATATTTTCTTCTATAACAGCAGTGTATAATGACAACAACAACCACAACGAGGAGCAAAAAACCGACAATACTCCCAAATATAATCTCAGCAAGATATCTGAAATAAAATCTTTAGTTAGATAATATATAGTATAATGAGTTAGATATAAATAATATTTCTGAAAGCCAAAAGAAAAAGTTTGATTTAAATCCAGTAAAAAATCATTGCTAATTGCTAATATGCTACAGACGCAAAAGATTGTGCAGTTTTATGGCAGACCATGAACTTTTTTGAAACAATAATAATTAATAGCATCTTAGGCTTAAAACTTTAATATCTATACATTTGTTTGATATTTTTAAATTAAAGGAGAAACAAATCAGACCTTGA
Organism: Ruditapes philippinarum; assembly: GCF_026571515.1. Lineage (NCBI taxonomy): Eukaryota > Metazoa > Mollusca > Bivalvia > Venerida > Veneridae > Ruditapes > Ruditapes philippinarum. The sequence goes on along the minus strand of NW_026851848.1, from coordinate 116,309 downwards.
AAATATCAACACTGATTGTGTTTTATCTAAAAGACTAAGTATGTATATTTTAAAAGAAGTAAGATTGAAAACAATCATACTTATTGTGACAGCAGAAAGTATTGTGAATTGTCCCACAGCATCCGGTGTCACAAAGCCGAGTTTTTAGTTTTCCAAATTTGTCTCGGTACGGACAACTGTATTCTCCTTTTATGTAACCTGTGGTAAGATAACATATCCTTTTATATAACCGTGTGGTAAGATAACATATCCTTGTTTATAACCCTGTGGTAATATAACATATCCTTTTATATAACCGTGTGGTAAGATAACATAATCTTTAATACAACCTGTGGTAAGACAACCCTATATTTTATATAATCCTGTGGTAAGAAAACATATCCTTTTATAAGCTGTGGTAAGAAAACCCTATATTTTTATATAACCATGTGGTAAGATAACATAATATTTATATAAGGTTATTTTTTTGCCTTGATCTTGAAATAAAGAAATAACACACAAAACCCTTACCAAATTGTACAAGAAATAGAATAACACTAAAAACTAACATCCCACCAAAGCTCGTGAATTAAAATAGCAACAGTTAATTTTGTAAATTTTATGCTAGATAATAAATGAATTTGCGTATAATCAATTATTTGTTTATCTTCATTCTAATTTGTATTTTCCGTTTAGATTTCCGCTTAAATATCCAACTTCCTCTTATACTTCATGACTTACAACTTACAATCAAGTTTTTAAAAAACCTTCAAACCGTTGAGTATCAAAATTGCAGCTTCAGTCAGTATATTTTACATTTTCCTGGAGTGTTTATGTGTTTATTTTCTATGAACAACAATAAACAAAATTTTGACTGGTCTTGTGACGCGTTAACTGATTTCACGTGAAAATTGCTCATTTCCGGTTCTCGTTATATTTTGATATCCTGTTGACTTGGATAAACAGATAAATTTGTATTGTGTTTTACATGTATACATTATTTGAAAACTAATAATTACAAAATGTCTATTTCGTTATGGTGGATTTTGATCTTTTATACTTTGGGTAAACGATTTATAATGTTCTATATGTTGTTCTTTACATTATTCCTTAAAGCAGCACGCCTCCAGATTTATACTAATTTTCATGCAAACTTTGAAAATGTATTTAAAAGTAGAATATTGTGAAGTGAATATTCTTAAGTCACGCATTAGAAATGCATGAATGTTGCAGAATCAGTCATATATCGCACATAAAATGTAAATTATTTCTTGAATATTTTTATTTTTCTTAAAATCATTGAATATTTAAGTTCTCAAGTTTGATTTTCTGAAAATAGTTTTGGCTCATCTGGTCGCACCCAGCTGTAAATAGATTTATGAAGTTTCTTGATATTTATGTATACATGTAATTTGTATAAAATACTAGTATCCTACTTCATGTGTGGATCAAAACAAACAATATGCTTACTTTTTTGTGGTTATCTAGTTTTAAAAGAGTAAACCACATACCTTTATAAAAGGAAAATTCGGAAATAGGAGACTTTCGAAAAATAAAAAGCAAGGTAACCAACAAAACTGACCTGCATGATTGTAAACATGAATTCTTTCTATGAAAAATGAACCAGTTAAAGTGTGATTATAACAACACTTCTAACACTATCGGAAATTTTCCTATATAGACAAAGAAGGCCGGGAGCGTGCATTATTCTACAACAATGCACTCGCCGTTTATACTTTTTCTTGACGTGTTAGAATGGAAATAGATATTAATTCTTCGTGCATTATTGTATAATAATGCACGTTTTTCGTTCAAATGCGTTCTACAACAATACACCCAGAATTGATATCTATTTCCTAAATATAACCGGAATCTACCTAATTGCCTAATTATGCAATAGATAGAAGCTAGTGAGGACAATAATTAGATAGAAATTGGTCAAAATCCATTCTCTGGTTTAGTAGAAAATATACCTTACGATGGTTGACATACAGCAGAAAAAGCTGACACAAATATGCTTTAAAAGTTCCGTTAATCTGAACTACACTGTACTTGTGCAGCATTCAGATTTGTCTATTATGGTAAATGAGTTTCTTTATTTTTCAGCTTGTTTGGTAGCACTGACAGAATGCAGCATGTGTCACAGGAATGACTATGATGGAATACATTACTTCTACTGTCAAAACAGTGCCTGCTGTGGTTCTTATAATAACCAATATTGCTGCACGTAAGGGCATTTTCAGTATCAGTTATTACAACTTCTTTATTAAAGATATTTACTTAGCGAAACGATTTCTTACAACTTATATTAATCACTTATACGAATCCGCTTCCAGGAATCAACCAGTAGTGGTGACAAGTGAGGTGAGGAAACGTGATCGTTACAACGAGTAAGGCTCGAACGCATGATCACCGATTTAAGAGGCAAACACCTTAACCACTAGGCCCCCACTCCCCCAATTGTCTGACTAGAATTATATACTTTAGAATAGCATTAACGAGGTTAAAATTTCTGCACAGGTTAAGAGAGATGACATGAACCAAGCAAATTTAAAAAAAAAAAACGAACGAAAGAAAATGTACAGAGTGTAATGCACTCGAAGATGATTTCCATTTGTTATACCTTGTGAACTAAGAACAAATTATTTACAAAAGCATTACTGGTAAGGGGATCGGACATAACTAAATTTATCGAATTTATGTCTAATGAATCGTCTGTCGTCTCGAATATGTATAATACATTTGAGCCGCGCAACGACAAAACCAACATAGTGAGTTTGCGACCAGCATGGATCCAGACCATCCTGCGCATCCGCGCAGTCTGATCAGGATCCATGTTGTTCGCTTACAAAGCGTATAACAAGTAGAGAAACAAATAGCGAACACCATGGATCCTGATCAGACTGCGCGGATGCGCAGGCTGGTCTGGATTCATGCTGGTCACAAACCCATTGTGTTGGTTTTGTCTAAAGAAGTACCAAACGAGGTTCTTTTCAAAGAAAGTATACAATTTTTTTTCTTACTTAAAAAAACCCTGAAAATGACAAAAATATATATCATCATTGCCATAGGCTGTTTTATTTATATTTATTTTGCAGCAAAACCGAAACTATTGTTGGCGCCGTCATAGGTTGCCTTGCATTTGTTATCATCGTTGGATCAATTATCACGTGCTGCTGTTGTGCGTGCTGTCCCGTGCATCAATATAGGACACAGGGTACAGTGATAACAACCCATCACCCAGGTCTGTATATGAATCAGAGGTCTTTAGTATAATAATAAGTCGGCTGTTTCCGAACTCTAGCGTGCAGTTTATTTTACCGAACTGTTCGGCATTGTTCTTCTGACTCTCTGTTGTTCATCAAAAAAATCGAAATCTATTTTTTATTAAGTTATTTGCTAGAATGGAAATTAGCGACTGCTTCTTTTAATTCTTACTGCTGTAAATAACTTAAAACAGCAAAACAATTAAAAGGAGCAATTAATACATGATTTACGGACAGACATGAACTTATAAAGTAGCTTTTAGTTTCCTCCTTGCTTTAAAGGGTCTCCACTGACTTTTTTAGACATGACGCAGCCGAAATATATTTTCCGAGATTTGTGTACTAATTTGTATAACAATTGATATATGTCTTATCCAATAACTTGTATATTTTCCGAGATTTGTGTACTAATTTGTATAACAATTGATATATGTCTTATCCAATAACTTGTATATTTTCCGAGATTTGTGTACTAATTTGTATAACAATTGATATATGTCTTATCCAATAACTTGTATGCAATTTTTGGGGGCGTCCGTGGCCGAGTGGTTAAGGTCGTTGACTTCAAACCACTTGCCCCTCACCGCTGTGGGTTCGAATCCCGACAGGGACTTTGGATTCTTTCATGTGAGGAAGCTATCCAGCTAGCTTACGGAACGTCGGTGGTTCTACTCAGGTGCCTGAAATAATGCACGGAAGGGCACCTAAAGTCTTCCTCCACCAGTAAAGCTGGAACGTCGCGATATGACCTATACTTTGTCGATGTGACGTAAAACCCAAAACAAAACAAACAAAAAAAGTATGCAATTTTTAACTTATTCCATCATCATGTTTTTCACGAATAATCATTTTTCATGTTAAAAATAGCCCCAAAATGAATTTTCGGTTATTTTTCACAATAAGAATAATTATCTGGAAAAACGGAGTGAGTGAATTGTTTGGAATTTTGTATATATAAGTTACTGGTCTGGACCTACATGAAATGAAACACTTATCTTGAAAAATTAATGTCAAAAAACATCAGTGGTGTCCCTTTAAGAAATAATTAACAATCGTGGAAACGTGTGATAATCAATTTATTTTTTCTTTCAGGACCTAACTATCAGACAATTCCGGACACAAACCCATATCCGCCTAGCACTGCACCATATCCGGAAAACGTTGGCCCATACACGGCTCCACCACCATATCAAGTTTAATAAAAACCACCATGTGTAAAATGCAGTGCTATTTCTTCGAAACTGTTTTTATAATGTTATCAATATATTTATATATCTATTATTTATTATGTCACGTGACTCTGTGTGTTAGATGCCAGTTATTAATGCGGCGAGGATATGTCTTTATTATATAAATTATGATAATTATAATTAAATGTGAACTATATTCGATATTTGATTCCTAAAATCGAGTTTAAATTTTTTTGCTGAAGACGGTTTTTGTAGAATTATAAAGCAAAAGATATGTATTCCCGAACCCCTTTCTGAAATAAAAATAAAATTTAGAAACTATTTATATATTTACTTAATAAACGTATTCACCCCTCAGAACTCAATGTGGGATGGATATTAGATGCGTTGGAGAAATGGCTGGTATATAAACTTGCCCCTGTGAGGCCCATCCTCAATTGCGCAGAACCCCATATGGTGGAGTAGTATAGGGGCCTCTTAAGCGTCACGACTGCGCATGCGCGGCGGCCATTTTGTTTTCTATAAATAATAACTCATTTGCATAGAAGAAATGACCTCACTACACATGCGTGGCGGCCATTATGTTTTCTATAATTAGTAACTCATTTGCATAGAAGAAATGACCTTACTACACATGCGCGGCGGCCGTGTTGAATAACAGACGCGCGGCGGCCATTTTGGATTATTTTTTAAGAATGACATCATTACGTTATAAATAGAAATAAAAAATATCTCCCGGAAGTATACGGAGCTGACTCGTATGCACGATCTAAGGGCTTGAATCGCGGACATTTAAGGTCAGGTCCTCGGCCCTAGACGGGGAGATAATCACCATTATTATAACTACAGATAACCTTTGTATAAATACGTGCTTAACTACACATATTAATTAATAAAATCATTGTTCGAATAAAGTAGAATCTCTTAAAAAAATGCAAACGGCTTGATTATATTTTTAATATGTTTATAATAAATTCTTATTTATACATTCAATAAAAAATATTACTTGTTGACTCCTCGGCGACCCGAATCCAAATGACACAAATCATCAGTGAATTATTTCTAAATGCTCTGATCACGAGTGTAAAGTCGCCACAATGTCTGGCGTGTGTTTATTTAGGGACGGAAACACTAACAATGGCCTATTGAAATGTTAAAGTTAATCCCTTTAAAGTAGCCACTCGGTCTGACGTATGTTTATTTAGGGACGGATATGTTTCGTCTTTTGTGCAACATTTTACGATATACATTTTGATTTTTTTCGCATCAAATGATAGACCTGACAGAATGCTTCAAAATAAACCCTAGGTTCTCGATTCGATTTTTAGCTGTTTTCGAGTTATGGCCCATTAGCGGTTTTTTTTAACCATTTTTTTAAAGTTCATAAAACCCTTAGATTTAGATGCCGTGTGAAAGATCTCTGCCAGTAGATACAGAAAATGTATTATTATATAGATCTATCTTTTACTGTTTCTGAGATAGGAGAGTTTCAATATGGCAGACAAAATCACTCATGCGGAAAAACGCGCATAACTTTTTCGTTTATGAACGAAACATAGTCATGTTTGGTATCAAATTGAAGGTCTTGACGAGTACATTCTGACGCTGGCGATAGTAAAGTTCATACTGGAAGTCAAAATCACTCATGCGTAAAAAAAAAAATATATTTTGGTTACTAGAGCAAACGAATCCGATATGATTTTTAATTGTTGACTACCAATTGAAAGAACAGTTCATTACCTTTAATTTACACCCCCCCCCCCATTGTCGATTCGATTTTCAGCCGTTTTTGGGTTATGACGCAAGAGCGATTTTAAACCCTAAATTGCGAGAGTCAATAAAAACGTTACAACTGTTTACCAATCGATTCGTCTCGTCGCGCTGATTAAGAAAATATATAGTTTTATGGGTTTATCTTTTATCGTTTTTGAGTAATTCGAGTTTAAAGTCACCGGAAGTGATGTCACAGAAATTTCAAAATCGATTTCTTCGTTATTTCTTGACCGAATATATACGTGTTTGGTATCGTTGGTAAACATTTTACCACCCCTGTTACCTGACGCTATTCAAAAAGCCATTGGACCGGAGCTGAAATCACCGAAGCGTAAGAACGTGTTTTCTGTACCACGCCTGGACCGATCTTAGGCGTGTTTGGTATCAAATGAAATGTCTCAAGCCGCTCTTTATGAATACGGACTAAAATCGAAATTAAAATCACTCATGCGTAAAAATCATTAAAATTACTAAAATAAGCTTACCCCCAGTCTTTACTCCTTGCCTATCAAACTATTTATGACAAGTTACTATAGCCTATCGTTTTCGGTCCAGTTACGACAGGTTTAAACCGGTATTGCTATTTTTTATCAACCAATCAAAATGGAGAACGATGACGTTCTTACCAAAAATAGATATGACTTGCCCAGTGGAGAGTATATAAGAGAGCGCTTTAGCCCCCTTTGTCATCCTGACTTCAGAACTCTAGGGGCGGTGATTGGCAACCAGAAACACTTAATGATTGGCTATGACAATGCGTCAAATCTTGGAAAATGTTGACGTTGAGGAAAGTGTTTCATTTCGAAACACATCCCTGCATTATCATTTAAACTTTATCAAATGGATAGGGATTATTGTGATTGCCTTGATATGTACTATACCTGTTTTCTTGATTTACGTGTAATCGGATTGTGGTGTACCAGCCAACGATGGAGACATACGACCAAAGTTGAACCAAACTGTGTGCACTTTCGTTGAGCAGTTTCATCTTCATGACAATTTATATGCTACAGAGTGCAATCAGGCTAATTATGTATTCCTAGATATTAGAGAGTTCATTAATGGAACGGCTACAATTCGAGGCATAGACTTGAACCTACTTCAGTGGATAAGCCTAAAGAGGTTTACTTCAAGTATAGACAAGGTCATGACACTGCGGAAAGAGTTAAGTATAATAAGTAAATACATATTTCCGTTTATATTGTAGCGGAGAGATTACATGAATTAAGAGTGTAATTCTTTAAGTCACCGCCGCCGCCGTCACCTCCACCGCCGCCGCCGCCGCCACCTCAACCGCCGCCATCACAAAGAAAACTGTCTACAGCGTAAGAAAGATGATCATATCAATAGATGGAAGAATACCGCAGTGTACTTCTGTGACCACTTTAATAATGAATCAGAGTTCTGTTTGCCAGCTGTCTTTCTCAAGACGTGACGTCATGCTGAGACATCAACGTTATGTACATGGGAGTGATGACACTGTTAAAAGTGATTCTTTATCCCAACAAATCACTCATAGGGACACTTCAGAAAAGATGAATTTTCAACGCCCATTTTCCATGGTCGTCTCCGGGCCTAGTGGTAGTGGAAAAACTGACTGGACTAAAACACTGCTTTTATCCGATCTAGTAAATCCGCCACCAGAGCGCATCATATGGTGTTACGGGCAATGGCAGCCTCTGTACGATGAACTTCAACGTAGAATACCCTGGATAGAATTTGTACGAGGTATCCCCGACTACTTGAATAGTCAAGAGTATATTAATACCCGTAAAAGGAACTTGATTGTTTTTGACGATTAAATGACAGAAGCCAAATGCGATCAAAGAATTGCTGATCTTTTTACCAAGGGCAGTCACCACAGAAACATATCTATTATCTATCTTACCCAGAATTTATTTCCTCAAGGAAAAGCTTGCAGGGACATCGCTGTAAATACCCAGTACCTGATATTGTTCAATAATCCTATCGACAGACAGCAAGTGGCGACATTGGCCAAAAGAATATATCCCACATCCAGTGCCATTTTTATGAAACGGTTCGAACAAGCTACGTCGAAACGTTACGGTTATTTGGTTATAGATCTTAAATCCAGTACACCTGAACATAATCGTTTACGTAATGACATTTTTGAGGCCAACAATCCAGAACTTAGAAAACGGATGGATATACCTCCGGAGAACCAGTTACACGGTGAAGGTAATTCGTCTGACACGACGATAAATGACGATGATGATGATGATGATGAAGATGCAAATGATGATGAAGATGCAGATGATGATACTGATAAAGAGCATACAGAGGGTGGTGATAGAGGTGTAAAGAGACAAGCTTTTTTTATGGGACCTCCTGGTAAGCGTATAAAAGAAGAGCTCAAAGAAGAACGCAAACGTCATGACATATGGGATAGAAGATTTCAAAAGCCTTTACGACAGTCTTGTAAAGAACAATTTAAAGACGGGCTAAACAGTTACATAGATCAAGAGTTCTCTTTTGATGAGGCTTATGCTCGCACTGCTAATGATGCGTTGCCACATTTGAGAAAGAAGATGAGACAAAATTATGCCCAGTTTCTGATTGACTTTTACGCATTACAAGAGGACCCCACTCAGCAACAAATTCTCCAGTCAGCGAAGAAACTTAGACATCAGCACGACATGACCATTGAAGAATCTATCCGACAAGCCGTTAAACTTAGAAAAGACCGGTTTGAGGCGTTATGGCCCAATCACGACATCAAGGATTTTAATGGTGAGAATAATAAAGATGATGACAATGAAAATCACATATCAGATGGAGAATAAAAATACCGTAAGAATGATCTTTGCTCCTTTACTTTCAAAACCCAACATGGGTTCCATAGAGGTGTACAATCATAAACAACAAAAATGGGTGCCGTATATAAATGAACCAGATAAATGGTATCAGCATTTTAAAGATTTGAGAGACGGTTACGTGACACCCGATCATAGAGGCCGGTACATTATAGGTAGCGGTAATTCGCGTAGAAGGTTCGTGACACTAGAAACGAAGCTCAAAGAAACGGAGAAAAAGCTTAAAGAAACGGAAGAGAAGCTTCAAAATGCACAACGCCCTGTGGTTGATATGGTTAGCTCCGTGCCTCAAGCGGTTGAAATGGCAAAGTCGGAAGTAAAACGATTACGTAATTCCAATATAGAAACGTCGGCGCCTAAGAAGCGTAAAACGGATATTGACTGGACTTGGTTCACTTTCTAAAATGGATAATTACCAGCTAGAAAATATATTGAAAAGATACCCAGTGACAGTGTGTGCGGCTGATGAAATTCGTAAACAAAACGGAAGATTTGTGATTTCAAACACAGATACGAGTAACGGACCGGGAAAGCATTGGGTAGCCTTCTATTTTCCTAGACACGGACCTTACGAATATTTCGACTCGGTTGGAAATAGTCCAGAAAGCTATGGCGTGGGATATGATAAGATACTTAACAAGAAATATCTCAGAAATTACGGCCAACTACAACAACTTTCGTCTAATGTGTGCGGCCTCTACTGCGCATACTATGTCATAAAACGATATCAGGGAAAGACTTTAAAAAACATCGTCAAAGAATTTGATCTGTATCAGAAGAAGCACAATGATCGTTCAGTAGTGTCTAAAATGAAGAAACTAATTAGAAAAAAGAAGTGACAAAACAAGTATATCACTAGCTTTAAAACAATGTTCTGTATGAAATAAAAATATAAATTACCATGTGTTTTGTTTTATTTATTCCCATAGGAATAGCCTTATGCTACTGCTATTGCCCCGTAATACAAGACAACTAGTCCCCGCCTCTCTCTGTTTAGTCCAATCATGTTGCAGTTAGACTAATGAAAATGTGCAAGTACTGTCTTATCAGTGACCAATGAAAACGCTTCTTTTACTCCATTTATTACGATTAACCGTAGCGATTCATTCATTTCCGATTTAGATTGCGAGGAGTAAAGACTGGGGTAAGCTTATTTTAGTTATTTTAATGATTTTTACGCATGAGTGATTTTAATTTCGATTTTAGTCCGTATTCATAAAGAGCGGCTTGAGACATTTCATTTGATACCAAACACGCCTAAGATCGGTCAAGGCGTGGTACAGAAAACACGTTTTTACGCTTCAGTGATTTCAGTTCCGGTCCAATGGCTTTTTGAATAGCGTCAGGTAACAGGTGTGGTAAAATGTTTTCCAACGATACCAACACGTATATATTCTGTCAAGTAATAACGAAGAAATCGATTTTGAAATTTCTGTGACGTCACTTCCGGTGACTTTAAACTCGAATTACTCAAAAACGATAAAAGATAACCCCATAAAACTATATATTTTCTTAATCAGCGCGACGAGACGAATCGATTGGTAAACAGTTGTAACGTTTTTATTGACGTTTCGCAATTTAGGGTTTAAAAATCGCTCTTGCGTCATAACCCAAAAACGGCTGGAAATCGAATCGACAATGGGGGGTGTAAATTAAAGGTAATGAACTGTTCTTTCAATTGGTAGTCAACAATTAAAAATCATATCGGATTCGGTTGCTCTAGTAACCAAAATATATATTTTTTACGCATGAGTGATTTTGACTTCCAGTATGAACTTTACTATCGCCAGCGTCAGAATGTACTCGTCAAGACCTTCAATTTGATACCAAACATGACTATGTTTCGTTCATAAACGAAAAAGTTATGCGCGTTTTTCCGCATGAGTGATTTTGTCTGCCATATTGAAACTCTCCTATCTCAGAAACAGTAAAATATAGATCTATATAATAATACATTTTCTGTATCTACTGGCAGAGATCTTTCAAACGGCATATACATCTAAGGGTTTTATGAACTTTTAAAAAAATGGTTTAAAAACCGCTAATGGGCCATAACTCGAAAACAGCTAAAAATCGAATCGAGAACCTAGGGTTTATTTTGAAGCATTCTGTCAGGTCTATCATTTGATGCGAAAAAAATCAAAATGTATATCGTAAAATGTTGCACAGAAGACGAAAAACGCTTTTTCTGTTGTATTTTTGTTCGGTTTTAGTTAACATTAATTATAGTTTTTTTATATAATTTTGCACATTCGTGATGATCAGTTTTCAAAACGTTTTTTTCCAAAATGAGTTTAAATTTATGCCCTAGTGGTAAACTGACACTTCAATAGCTTATTGCTTTACCGCTTTTACTTTAGACGGGTAAACTTTGACAGTTGAATGGAGCATTGTCCTCATATCCGTCCCTAAATAAACATACGCCAGACCGAGTGGCTACTTTAAAGGGATTAACTTTAACATTTCAATAGGCCATTGTTAGTGTTTCCGTCCCTAAATAAACACACGCCAGACATTGTGGCGACTTTAAGGGGATTAACTTTGACAGTTAAATAGGCTATTGTTAATGCATCCGCTCTTAAATAAATAAACGCTCGACTATGTGACTATCATCACTTTTGATACACTCGTGATCAGAGCATTTAGAAATAATACACTAATGATTTGTGTCATTTGGTTTCGGACCGCCTACAAGAAAACAAGTACTATTTTTATTCAATGTTTATTATTTATTATGACCATATTAAAAAACATAAGCTATTTGTATTTTTTGCCTTTTGATTCTACTCTTTTATTAATTAAAATGTTAAGCAGGTATTTATTTACACACATTTCTTTTATAAATGATGATATTTACCTCTCCGTCTAGGGCCGAGGACCTGACCTACAATGTCTTCGATTCAAGCCCTAGATCGTGTATACGAGTCAGCTCCGTATACTTCCGGGAGATATAAAATGAATTTCTAAATATAGAACGATAATGTCATTCTAACTATAAAATCCAATATGGCGCTGCACATGCGCAGTCGTGATGCCAAAGAGGCCCCTATACTACTTGGTGGGATGGTTAGAGGTCTGACCGTGTTTCCGCTAACATAGGTGTTTCCATCGGTAATACTCTGGTATTTGGACGACATGGAGGCGAAAATCAAATAGTCATTTCAGATCATATCTCGCCATTTCCGGCTGGCCCATGTGAGCCCAAGCCTCAAATACGCAGAACCCAATATGGTGGGATGGTTAGGGGGTCTAACCGTGTGTCCGCTGGTATAAGTGTGTCCGTCGGGAATACTCAGGTATTTTGCGGATGTTGAGCCGAAAATCGTTCTATAAAAGGTCATTTCAGCTCATATCTCGCCAATTCCGGCTGGACCCTTAAATCGAAATGAAACTGATCGTTTTAGCCCTCATTTTGCCATTTCCGCCTGTCCCCTGTGATACCCAGAACCAATCACGCAGCTTCTGTGAGGTCAAGCCTCAATTGCGAAAAACCTCGTATGGTTTGAAGGTGTGAAGGTTTGACCGTGTGTCCGCTGGTGTAGGTTGTCTGTCGGAAAAACACTGGCATTTTGCCGAGTTCAAAAATTTAATTGTGAATGGCCAGAGTTCGAGGAGATAAGTAATTTGAAATTACATTATGAAATAAACCTATGGTCTTTTGTATCTTCTCTGGCTAGCCGATTCAGCCGCAACTCATATATCTCTGCCATCTGCTTTAAACTCATTCATTTCTATTGTTACAATAATTATCGCATGGTTTGGAACTTTTTCTTTGTTCTTACTAACCCAATAATATATATTGATATATAGCAGTACAGTTTTTTCATTGATTTATATAGGAAAAAATTCAACTGCTATATAGCAGTTGAGTTATTTTCGCACCTTCACTGCGGTTCCAATGGGACATTCCCAAGAAAACAACAACATAAGTAAGAAAGAAAATTAATGAAATGAAATTATGAATTTATTCTTATATAATTATGCAACTGCTGAAATCAAAAGGTACATCCGCTGCATGTATAAAGCCAAAGCCCGAATAACCCGTCTCTATCATCGGACTCAATATTATATATAGCTGTAAGGTAGCTTACGACATCATTAGCTGATATTGGTTCATATTATCTGGGAGTGAGAAGGTGAAAAAGTGAAAGGGCACGTAGAGAGAAATGCACGTTTTTTTGTTATTTTTTGGTTTTTTGTTTGTTTGGTTTTTTTTTGTAATTTTTTCTGATTTCTAGTAAAAAAAAAATAAAATGCGATAAAATAGTTATAGTATATGAAACTCGTTAGTTACGAGGATATAACACTGGCTGGGGCGACATCTCGGGATGTTTCGGCAAAATAATTGTCTCGTCCTAACGGCCTCGACATTTTTTAGCAGAATGTCGCCCAAGTCAGTATTATATCCTCGTATACTATAGCTATTACATAAGCATCCTTCATTTATTTAGAGGGGCATTCAAGTGCATTTCGTTTTAACTAATTTTGGAAACAACTAACAGCTCTAGTGTTTCGTATTCAAAGTCCATCACAAGATATCATGATGTATAATAAAACAATTCTCGATGTTCAAAAAAATCCGTTTTCTATAAATAAATAAGTAAAAAGTTTAAATAGTAACAAATTTCACTTCTTCTTAGTAATCTTTGAATAAGCTAGGGTTTTCACGATGATTATGAAAATCCACCAAGTAAAAACCGTTTTGTATCCCTTATTTAATCATTCTTCAACCGAAAGTATTATTTCTGGTACAACATCTTAAAGACTTAGTTGAATAATATAAATTTGTAACTGGAAGAAAAATTAATTGCGTTTAGTATATTATTTTTGGAATTTAAATAAAGTTTCCTGGGCGATGTATTTTAATACAGCAATTATTTTTATACTGTCATTAGGTAAGTGGTATATAGCATAAGCCTTTATCCTTTTACGGTTTAAAAAATAAGGGAGGTTATTTTCCCTTTTACCAAAAGAACTTGCTTATGAATGTCATTATTATAAAAGATTTGCCTGAATCATACATGGATAGCATCAGCAATATATGGGACTCAGTGTTAAGCAAATTGACCGGCAATCCAGCGAACCGTGGTTCGAGTCCCGGCTGCGACGCGCCGATCTTTCATGTGATAATTTTGTGTGGGCGTATAGTAAGGCACATTTGTAGACACCAGGGCGTCTAAACCATTAAATTAAATACAAAATTGTAAACCATTTTCCTTTCGCTTTTCCTTTTTATGTTTACACTTTTATACAAATTGTAACGAACCTTCGTCGGAAAGTTCATGTCCCTGCAGACATTCGGATAGGTAAGCAAGTTTGTTATTTTTCCTAATCGAAATCCATATCAAAACTGTAAAACAAATTGTCACAGAATAGTAGTATTTTAAAAACCTAAATCAACAATTCACACGGAGTTCCTCTGTTATTTCATAAAATGCCTTTCTTTTACGGACAAGATCAAAATATAACCCTGTAAATTTCACAAGATTTTCATTTTTGTTATAAACAGGTCATGCACTTGGCGAATACCAATGTAAATACTTGGACCAGTTCGAAAAAACACGAAGTATCGTCTGCGAAACGGGTTGCTGTGGTGACATACATTTGGCTTACTGTTGCCATAGGTAATAATAAAAACTTATTGCTTATTGCAATGGAATTACTTATTTTTATAACGAAATGTCTATTGGCATACACTTGGCTTATTGTTGCCATGAGTAAACTTTATCCTATTGAAATAAATGGGAAAAAATATTATATGGTTGAGACTGCATTATTTTCTTCTTCATTGCTACTTAGACATACCGGTCAAAGGGAGTGGGGAATAAGCGGATACGTATCTTTTTCGGTACCTTAAAATCTACCGGTTAAATCTATAAATACAAAATTAGTGCATTAAATGTGTAAATCTTATAGCCAACACTTTTTAAAAAGTGTATTTTTTTTTATTATATTGCCTGTAAACTTGTCTGTAGGCCTAAATTAGCAGCTTACTTATCTATTCTTTTTTTTTATTTGCAGACACTGTATTTCCTATTATATGTATCTCCAGACTGTTACATTACTAAAAGCTTGATAAGTTTGTTTGTTTGTTTCATTGGATTTTACGTCACACCGACACAGTATAGGTCATATGGCGATGTTCCATCTTTACTGGTTGAGGAAGACCTCGGGAGCCCTTCCGTACATTATTTCAGGCACGAACGGGCACCTGAGTAGAACCACCGACGTTCCGTAAGCTAGCTGATAAGCTTTCTCACATGAAAGAATCCGAAAAGCGTGATAACAAATAAAAAAATCACGGTGGTAAAAGAAAATTAAATCATATTAAATACGCTAAAATTTCAACCCTTACATGATTGGACCGACACAACAAAGACTTTGTTCCAATGCTGTCTGACCAGGTTCTTTACTTTCTGGATATTTCTTCATGATAGTCGGGGAGAAAACCAAATGATTTACCGTTTGATTTACACAGATCAAAGTTGAAAGATCTAGTTATCATTTCAGATATCTGCCTGGAATCATAATTGGCAGCGTTGGCGGTATAATTTTTCTTGCTGTTCTTGTTGTCGTCATACATATCTACTATAGAAGATGCAGACGACAAGGGTATTCCAATATGGTTGAAGGTATGCACATGTAGTAATCTTTTTGTGTTTTGTCAATACATTTAACATGACTCCGTGGTGGGGCAATCAACGCCGCTGTTTTCGAATTGCCCCGCAAGTCTTCACGTAAACTGATTATCAAAAGAGCCGACGATTTTAGATTGGGGGACATTACCGGTGTATAACACTATTGCTAGTTTACAACGTATGGTTTCTCTTCTTTAAGCTCTTGTTGTTTTTAATTAGTTTATGCTGCTGCACATTGTTCATGCTGCTGCACATAGTTCATGATACTGCTAATAGTTCATGTTGCTACTTAAAATTTCATGTTGCTGCTAATAGTTCATGTTGCTGCTGATAATTCATGTTGCTATTTATAGTTCATGCTGCTACTTACAGTTCATGTTGCTGCTAATAGTTCATGCTGTTGTTTATAATGCATGCTGCTACTAATAGTTCATGTTGCTACAAGTAGTTCATGCTGCTGTTAATAGTTCATGTTGTTGCTAATAGTTCATGTTGCTACTAATAGTTCATGTTGCTACTAATAGTTTATGTTGTTGATAATAGTTCATGCTGCTACTAATAGTTCATGTTGCTACTAATAGTTCAACTAATAGTTCATGCTGCTACTAATAGTTCATGTTGCTACTAATAGTTCAACTAATAGTTCATGTTGCTACTAATAGTTCAAGTTGCTACTTATAGTTTATGTTGCTGGTAATAGTTCATGCTGCTGCTTTCAGTTCGTGTTGCTGCTAATAGTACATGTTGTTACTGATAGTTCATGATGCTGCTTATAGTTTATGCTGCTTATAGTTCATGTTGCTACTAACAGATCATGTTGCTACTAATAGTTCATGTTGCTACTAATTGTTAATATTGTTTTAATGATTAGGCTAGACTTACCTTCGTAGAAGTAAGGCGAAGGTTTATCATAATTTCATCCGACACAAAACTCCCTAAGGGCTCACACAGATTAGGAACGCAGCTACCAGCAGCCAAGGTATTCATTTTTTAGAGAAAGTAACATGTATATATTTTGGAGCAATTTTTATCGGGTGGAAGTGGGCGGGCGTGTGAGCCCTTAGGGAGTTTTGTGTCGGATGAAATTATGATCAACCTTCGCCTTAGTTCTAGCTTAATCATTAAATTTCATCCAACACATAAACTCCCTTAAGGGCCCCACAGATTGTTTAGAGCAAATTACTACGAAATATTCCAATTCCACTCAAAATAATTATACAATAATTATTATACTTATATGTACTATGACAAACAAAACCCCAATAAACATTCCAACAACATATTATTATTATTATATTTATTATATATATTTCATCATTTAATAATACTCATTTGTAATTCAAATGTTTTGTTGTAAAATTTTTCAAAAGTACTTGAATTGTTCCAGCCTGCCGCTTTGATAATTTCAGTTAAAGGAACACCTTTGTATAATGCATAAGAAGTACTGGCATGTCTTGTACTATGTGGTTTAAAGTATTCCTGAATTCCGGCTTTAACATTGTAATTTTGATCCATCTGCCGACAGTTTGTTTTGAAACTGAACCATGTGGCTTCACTGTTGATATATAAGTAACTGTTTATCTTTTCGCATGTATATTGTCCTATTTAGATATTATTTCAAAGTTTCAACAATGCACAGTCGAGAGTTATCCGGGAATGCAATTAATATTATTGGTGGTACATGTACACCTGGTCGTGTTTGTTTCAGAACACTAAATGTAATCCGAATAATAATTCTGTCAGATTGCTGCTGCTGATGGTCCATGTTGCTACTAATGAATAGTTTTGTTTTGAATGAATGACTGACATCTTGTATCAGTGCACTATATTGAGTTGGTGTTGTGTAAATGAGCTAGTGTTGTGTTAGTGAGTTGATGTTGTGTTAACTAGTGAGATGATGTGCTAGTAAGCTGGTATTGTGTTAGTGACCTGGTATTGCGTTGGTAAGCTTATGTGTCAGTGAGCTGGTGTGTAAGTGAGCTGGTGCGTTAGTGATCTGTTGTGTAAGTGAGCTGGTGTGTTAGTGACCTGGTATTGCGTTGGTAAGCTTATGTGTCAGTGAGCTAGTGTGTAAGTGAGCTGGTGCGTTAGTGAGCTGGTGTGTAAGTGAGCTGGTGTATTAGTGACCTGTTGTGTAAGTGAGATGTAGTGATAGTGATCTGGTGTATTAGTGAGCTGCTATTCTGTAAGTGGGCTAGTGTAGACTTTGTTTTTAAAGTTACATGTATTGCATTGTTGATATTTAGTTTGTTGAGTTTCAAAATGTGTTATTTCATGTTGCTGATGTTGTTTTAATGAACTTGTATCAGTATATATACAACAGCCATTTTCTAGTTTTCTCCTGACAAAACATTCATGGTTTTCAAAAAAAATAATTTTGTCAATGCAGTAATTGCATAAAATGCCATTTTTTATATTTCTAAGAAACCCGAAACTATGGTGCCATAGAGAGGACCATGTCATAGAGAGGACCGTGTCATAGAGAGGACCGTGTCTAGAGAGACTGTATAAGGGACATGTCATAGCAACAGTGAGGAAATGTGTGGAAACTTCACCTCACAAAGACATAATTCAAGAAGTGAAAACTATAGCGTGACACCAATTATGCAAGATAACAGCCGCGATAACTCAGATTCTATCAAGGGGAATACTAGAACCCGTATATTGCGAGTTTCTTTGAAGGAGAGGGAAGGTTTGAATTCTGGAATAATGAGTATTTGTGTATGCATGCAAACTCCTGCACATGCGCAAGATGAACGAAATCAGACGCTGATAGACACTTTCCGGTGATTCACTAATCACTAATCACTAATGTCAGGGACCTTGGTCCAAAAAGTTCATCAAAAGATTTTGGAGAAACGAGCGATCAAACTTTCCCCCCACAGAAATTTGCAGTCAGCGTTCCCACTGAACTACAGTATAGGGTTTGCTCCATAAATCTCGTTTTGAAGTAGGCCTTAAGGAACAATGTACAGTAAAAATCATAGAGTTAAATTAATTGAAATCATTAATACATCTTAGCAAAGACTGAAATGATATTGTAAGTCAGTTTGAAAAGAACAAAAAGATTTGTTGTATTTTTTAATTTTTTTTATTCAAATTATTCAGGAAAAAAACTAATTTTACATGTTTGAATAAAAATATCAACATTTAAAAATTAAAGATGTAACAACTTTTATCAGCATGGAGATAATACTGCAGTTTTCATGTTACAAGTTTTTGGCTTATGAATTCTACAATATATAAATTGACCAAACACCAGTATATCAGTTATAACAATGCACCAGTCAATGGTTACACAAGCCCCCCAACAACCATGTAGCGGTTTTTACCTTTCGTCTGTCAAAGTACTGCCAAGGTAAATGCTTACATTATGTTTTGGCGCGAAAATAGCCAGAGATATGTCAAACTTTAAGGGCCTATGCTTTAGCGGAGATTTCCAAAAAGGTCCCCGTTCTGAAAACCCGTTCTTCAAAGGAATTGGTTGGGGGGTGGGGGGGATGGGGGGGTTGACTTGTGTTGCAAAATGGCTGGTGCATATGTAAATAACAATTTATTACCAGTCTTTCATTCAAATAAATAACCTTGCAGCCTAAGAGACCTTATATCATATCTTGAGCTTCAAATATATGGCTAGAAAATAATTGAGCCACGTCACAACAAAACCAACATAGTGCGTTTGCGACCAGCATGGATCCAGACCAGCCTGCGCATCCTCGTAATCTGATCAGGATCCATGCTGTTCGCTTACAAACCCTATAACAAGTAGAGAAACTGATAGCAACAGCATGGATCCTGATCAGACTGCGCGGATGCGCAGGCTGATCTGGATCCATACTGGTCGCAAACCCATTATGTTGGTTTTGTCGTGACGCGGTTCATATAAAGATTACCCACAAAGATTAATATTAATTCCAAATAGCAAAAACTGTAGATAAAATGTCACAAAAGAAATTGGTCATAGAACATTTTACAAGAATACACAGAAAAGTCAAGCAATCAAAAATGTATACTTTGTGGTTACTGTAAAATACAAACTTTTAAACAACCATATTTGGATAATTTTATGCTGTAATTGTCATATTTATTGTATTTTTCAGTTTTTTACTTAAAAACGCTTACACACACCTGTCAGAATGATTGTTGTTGTTGTTGAGAATATTGTTATATCAAATAGTCTAAATAAATGTATGAAAATTATACACTGATCTTTGTTATCAAGTAAATGCACTGTACAATAAAATCATTCATTTTGACCACAGACACTTGGGGTGTGGAGCTCAAAACGCCTTTAAAATCCAAATAAAATGCATATTTGTCAATCCCAGCACATGTACTGATCTTATATATAAAAAAACTTGATCATATATAATAAAAAAACTTAATATAAGCCGTTTTGAAAAAATTTCATATTTCAACATCTATAAGTATTATTATAGACGTTGAAATATGAAATTTTTTCAAAACGGCTTATATTAAGTTTTTTTGATATATATGATCAGTACATGTGCTGGGATTGACAAATCTGCATTTTATTAGGATTTTAAAGGCGTTTTGAGCTCCACACCCCAAGTGTCTGTGATTTTGACATGTTCTGGTTTAATAAGAATTGATATATTACATATAATTAAAAAGAAGCTGTTTACAAGTGAGCATCAGTATATAAATGTCAAATCAGATATTCAATAAAAATCAGTAATAAAAAAAAGCAAAAAAGTCCAGGACATTCACAAAGTGATGAAACAATTTTTTTTATTTTATTTGTTTTTAAAAAGAAAGAAAACCTGAGCAAGAACATCAATATTATTCAAATCACTCTTGGCCGCCACTCATGAAATATTTATTTTCACACCACTCGCTGAAAATACATCCTGTTATTTAAAGAAAAAACTAATGTTAAATAAGAAACTAATGAGTACTGGTATCATATGAGGAAATAACCAGTACTGGTATCCAATGAGGAAATAACCAGTACTGGTATCCAATGAGGAAATAACCAGTACTCGTAATATATGAGGAACTAACCAGAACTTGTATTATATGAGGAACTAACCAGTACTTGTATTATATGAGGAACTAACCAGTACTTGTATCATATCAGGTACTAACATGTACTGGTATCCAATGAGGAACTAACCAGTACTGGTATCCAATGAGGAACTAACCAGTACTGGTATCCAATGAGGAACTAACCAGTACTCATATTATATGAGGAACTAACCAGTACTGGTATCCAATGAGAAACTAACCAGTACTCATATTATATGAGGAACTAACATGTACTGGTATCATATGAGGAACTAACCAGTACTGGTGTTATATGAGGAACTAACCAGTACTGGTGTTACATGAGGAACTAACCAGTACTGGAATCATATGAGGAAGCATGATCATGACCTTAGTAGGGCTCAAACTCCTGTCTCCTTGGTTTAAAGGTAACAGCAAATACCTTCACCACTAGGCCACCATTCCGTTTTTAAAGATTCATTAACCAATAGCTCATATAGTGAAACATTGTGTTAGCTAAAAAGTCAAGCCAAAAATGGCAGAAATGTTGTACTAGCTAAAAAGTTTTGCCAAAAAATGTGTGAAAAGTTACACTAGCTCAAAAGTCAAGCCAAAAAAAGGCTGAAACATTGTACTAGCTAAAAAGTGAGGCCAAAAATGGTTAGCTAAAAAGTCAAACTAAAATTGGCTGAAACTTTGTCCCAGCTCAATAGTCTAGCCAAAAAAGGCTCAAATATATTACTACATGTAGCTAAATTTGTTACCAATTCCATTAATAGTTCCATATTTGTTACCAGTTTTAATTTCTACAATATTTAGCAGAAATTGGATTTTTTAAGTATCACATTAAAACAAATTAAGAAAAAAATTATCAACTAAATATCATTAGCTTCATTCCTAAATTTATATACCCTGTGTAAGTTTCGTTTATATATTTAAAAAAATCCTTCTAAGCATAAAAAGCATGAAAGATAAAGTTGTAAGCTGTTTATACTTGTATATACAAGATTCTGGTTAAAGACAACTAACAAAGACTACAGGATTCACAGACAGCTCTTCCATTTAGGCAGACAACAAAAGCTAAAATGCATTTGGCAAACAAATATGTTCCCCATTGGCAACAAAGGTTAAAATGAGACAAGATCATGGTGATCCAGAAACTGTTTATTGGGTGATTGGTGTCATATGAGCTTTTTGTACTGATTTAATTCAGGAAATGTCAGTGGCATGTGCAGAAGGTGAAAAAAGACTATTTTCTTCCTAAATTCCAATAAAAATACATGTACTCCAATAGCATATTTACAACCAATCACATTCTCCATGAGCCGTTTTCTTGAGGTTATTATATTCATAAAGTGTTGAAGCTATTTGTTGAAGGTAAAAAAAAAGTATGAACCCCCCCCCCCCCCAATAATAAAAAAATAAATTATTTTCTAAATTCCAACTAGAAAAAGGGAGAATACTCCAGGAGCATAATAACAACCAATCAAATTCACTATGAACCTTCTTGACCTTTTGTACAGGTCACAGAATTCAATAAGTGTCAGTGCTTATAATATAGTAAGTAAGTGAAAAACATCAAATTAAAAAAAAAGTACAACATTTTTTCTACTTTCCAATCACAGAAGGTAGTATACTCTGGGGGTGGGAGGCATAATAGCCTGTCAAGACTCTCTCAAGGTTATCTTTCTTGTCACTCTGACCAGAGATGTAGATAACAGAGATAAGCAGCTCCTATTTTACTTCTCATGTCAACCAAAAAGTGAAAAATTAGGCATTTTGTAGCAATTAAAACTATCTCTGTTATCGCTGTCTCTACTCTGACCAACCAATAGCACTGACATGAAGATTAAATGATTGAACACAGTTATAGCTAGATTACATGAGCCGTGCCATGACAAAACCAACATATTGCATTTGTGACCAGCATGGATCCCAACCAGACTGTGCATCCGCGCAGTCTGATCAGGATCCATGCTGTTGTTCGCTTACAAACCCTATTTACAAGTAGAGAAACTGATAGAGAACAGCATGGATCCTGATCAGACTGCACAGATGCGCAGGCTGGTCTGGATCCATGCTGGTCGCAAACGCATTATGTTGGTTTTGTTGTGACGCGGCTCAAATGGCTATGTAATGGCGTCATATGACTACAGTTTAACAACTATTAATAAAATAATTGCTTACAATCTTAGATAGTACAAACATGTTTTAAAGTGAAAACAATATAATTTCTTTACAGGGTATAACACACAAAAATAAACCACTGATGGACGGACCAAAAAAACACCATTCACATCTCAGGTAATAATAGTTAGCATTTTCTCATGACATTTATACAGTGGTGTAGTTTTGTATAAGCTATAAGTCTGTATAAGCTGTGTAGGCACCACTTCTTTTCAGCAAAGTGAAAACTCTAATCCCCTGAACATTTTTATTGTACTAAATATATGCATACCCCAAACAAAACCTCAAAAAATCAAGAGCAAAACTATTTTTCTTGAGATGCATTCCCTTACACTTCCTAGATGTTTGCTTACACTTACATTTAGACCAAATTTATAATGCCCTTTGTTAAACATGCTGTTAACATTTTATCATGAAATCTCGCTGGTCAGAAATACAAAATATAAATTATTTAATACTTTCTTAAGACCTACTTTAAACATAAGTGACTTGTATGTAGCACACAGACTATTAAAATGTGTATCTACTGTTTACCAAGTTTGTCTCCGTCCAAAAAAAAAACGAAGTTCTGTATTTTAAGTGTCTGACCTCAAAATTAGAGGGTACATGTATGTGTATAGAAAAAATAATTTCACAACATAATTTATATATATATGCAGAAAGTAACCTTGTCAAAACGTAACAAATCAAGAGCTGTTGCTAGTACTACTCTCAGTATGTAAAACAAGAGCCTGGATATTGCAGAATTTTCTTAGTTCAAAAAGGGCTATAATTCTGTCAAAATAAATGTCAGAGTTACGGGCCATGGCCTCCTACCATGCTCTCATATAAGTGCGTGAAGTTTAAACTCATTCCCTTTCTTAAGTTTTAGAGATACCAACTTGCATGTAAAATTAAACCAAAGTTGTTGCTGACGCCTGAGTGAGTACAACAGCTCTCCATATTCTTTGAAAAGTCAAGCTAATAACAACTAGAAGAGATTCTATGTATGTTTGAAATGAAAGGTGATAGAGTGATGTCAAGGGTAAATCACAAAACAATTAAAATGTGCCCTCACGCTTTTGATGATCAATGACTGATTAAAATAAATAACTGTGTAAAAAATACACGGTTTGTGAATGTATATACAAGGTAGATGTGTAACGGATTTCTAAAAATAGATTTCTCTCCACTTTACTTGCTGCAATTTTCTATATACACCTGACTTATTGAAACAAAGTTACAGCTTCTCAAACAATACTAACGATGCTAATTTTCTAAAAACAGACCTGTCCGTTAAATTGGACCCATCCATTGTAAATGTGTGGGGAATTTATACTCAAAATGGCTAAATTTTCGATCAAATGGCTAAATTTTAAATCAAAATGGCTAATTTTTTTATCAAAATGGCTAAATTTTAATCAAATGGCTAAATTTTTAAACAAAAATGGCTATTTTTTTATCAAAATGGCTAAAATTAGGCAGCCAAGAGTATGGAACCTGGTTCAATGTTAAAAAAAAACTTATGACAAAATCAAGAGGTTATCAGGGATAACAACTTCATTGTAAATAACTGTCATGGATAGTAGATTTGTGTAGATATCATGTATATAATAAATAAACAACATGGCACAGATCAAATGAACACACTCAAAAGACTTGAACAATTAAAACTTCTAGTAAATCCTTTCCTAAACATGTATATAACACATTTTACTAGTAGGAAATACATGTAAAGACATTCTACCAAACAAGAACATTTCAAACAGGATTGCTATGTTTAAGAAATTTTCACGATTTATTACAGTCACGTTCTCAGATTTTAGACATGTTCCAAAATAATTTCAAAATTTGATTTCCATTCCTCAATGCAGATTTCCTTTCCTCAATGCATGCAATTTTGACTGCTGTTAAAGTTTAATAGGTTTATCATAAGAATGTCTTAACCTTGAACTTCTATTGACTCCCGAGTGAATTTTACGAGGTTTGAGATCTCACGAGGCGTAGAAGTGCGGAGTGCGATCCTTTCTTGTAAAATCCAAAAGAGCTACATACATGTAAAAGATCAAGACACTCTTATAGTTACCTACTTAAAATATAGCTTGTCAAATTGAAATCACATTACGGAATTCAAGAAAAATGTAATCGGTGCAAAGCCAGCTGAATGTCATTCCATATCGAACTCGAGTGTGATACAGAATTTTCCCTGTTTGGTTGTTTTTGTGCACCTGATACATGCATTTAATGTAGAAATGTGTAAAAAAATATGTATACTTATACAATAAGCTTTGTTATTGAAATGTATATAATGTACATGATAAAACTTTACTGTCACAGTATAGCTTTCATATTTAGAAGAATGGACACAAAACTTAAGCAACAGCACCATTTTAATTTTACTGACTTATCAACACATATAAAACAAAAACTGTCAGTAACTAGAACTGCCACTATCATGGCGTGAATACCCCCGCATACCACTTTGTCAGAATCAACAGTGGCCATTTAGAGCTCAAGGACAACCGCCCTGCCAAATCTGAGGTTACTAAGCCAGTGCATTGCTAAGTTATGTATTCTACATGCTTCAAATGTGAAAATGGCAAAATCAATACACTGCGGACAGGCATTCTTTAGCAATTAAGAAGAAAAGCTTTTTTTGTCAAGGTCCCTGTGACCTTTGACCCAGTGACCTCAAAATCAATAGGGGTCACCTTATGGTCATGATCAACATCCATGCCAAATATGAAGACTGTGGGTCAAAGGCATCTTAAGTTAATGGGTGGACAAACTTTCTTAGTCAAGGCCCCTGTGACCTTGACCTTTGACCCAGTGTCCTAAAAATCAATAGGGGTCACCTATTAATCATGACTAACCTCCATGCCAAATATGAAGACTGTTAGTCAAAGGAATCTTAAGTTATTGGGCAGACAAACTTTTTGAAGTCAAAGTCCCTGTGACCTTGACTTTTGATCCAGTGACCTCAAAATCAAAAGGGGTCATCTACAAATCATGACTAACCTCCACTCCAAATATGAAGACTATGGGTCAAAGGAATCTAAAGTTATTGGGCAGACAAACTTTTTATAGTCAAGGCCCCTGTGACCTTGACCTTTGACCTGGTGACCTCAAAGTCAATAGGGGTCATCTACTAATCATGACTAACCTCCATGCCAAATATGAAGACTGTGGGTCAAAGGAATCTAAAGTTATTGGGTGGACAAGCTTTTTGAAGTCAAGGCCCCTGTGACCTTGACCTTTGACCTGGTGACCTCAAAATCAATAGGGGTCATCTACTAATCATGACTAATCTCCATGCCAAATATGAAGACTGTGGGTCAAAGGAATCTTAAGTTATTGGGCGGACAAGCTTTTTGAATTCAAGGCCCCTGTGACCTTGACCTTTGACCTGGTGACCTCAAAGTCAATAGGGGTCATTTACTTATCATGACTAACCTCTATGCCAAATATGAAGACTGTGGGTCAAAGGAATATTAAGTTATTTGGCGGACAAGCTTTTTGAAGTCAATGCCCCTGTGACCTTGACCTTTGACCTGGTGACCTCAAAATCAAAAGGGGTCATCTACTAATCATGACTAACCTCAATGCCAAATATGAAGACTATGGGTCAAAGCAATCTTAAGTTATTGGGCGGACAAGCTTTTTGAAGTCAAGGCCCCTGTGACCTTGACCTTTGACCTGGTGACCTCAAAGTCAATAGGGGTCATCTAATAATCATGACTAACCTCCATGCCAAATATGAAGACTGTAGGTCAAAGCAATCTTAAGTTATTGGGCTGACAAGCTTTTTGAAGTCAAGGCCCCTGTGACCTTGACCTTTGACCTGGTGACCTCAAAATCAATAGGGGTCATCTAATAATCATGACTAACCTCCATGCCTAATATGAAGACTGTGAGTCAAAGGAATCTTAAGTTATTGGGCGGACAAGCTTTTTGAAGTCAAGGCCCCTGTGACCTTGACCTTTGACCTGGTGACCTCAAAATCAATAGGGGTCATCTACTAATCATGACTAACCTCCATGCCAAATATGAAGACTGTAGGTCAAAGGAATCTTAAGTTATTGGGCGGACAAGCTTTTTGAAGTCAAGGCCCCTGTGACCTTGACCTTTGACCTGGTGACCTCAAAATCAATAGGGGTCATCTACTAATCATGACTAACCTCCATGCCAAATATGAAGACTAAGGGTCAAAGGAATCTTAAGTTATTGGGCGGACAAGAAAAAACCGACGGACGGCCGGACGGACAAGCTGATTCCAGTATACCCCCCTTACAACTTTGTTGTGCGGGGGTATAAAAAAGAGTAGTGTGTTCAGCTTTTTTTTGGCTTTCGACAGAGGAACAAGTAAAAAGTCTTTGAAAACCTTTAAGTCAAAAAGGGAGCAAAATCATGTCATAATGTATAAGTACAAAAAATTGTAGTTTACATACTCTTGCCTAGAAACACCTCACAGAATTTAAGTTAAAAAGGTGTGCAAGTTTGTCAAAAAGAAATAAGATGCTTAAATTGTACAACTTATACACTTTATAAGCATTAACCAACCTAAGTTTGAAATCAGTACATATATATCTAAAACTTTAAAACTTTTAACTCAAGATTCTAATTACAAAGTTTTCATAGTCACAGGCTTATGTGAAAGAAATCACTGTATTGGAGGTTAAAACAGACCTCAGTAAAAGTTAAACTAACCACATTCAAACAAAGTGTAGTAATACTGCACTATTTTCTTTGGCATGTAATAAAGGGCCTTTTTTCAACCACTGGATAGACATAAAAAAGTAGTCCCATTACATTATAGGGATGATGAATGTTACAGTGTTTTGTTTTAGGCTATTGTTAACATGATCCGATATAATAAAAAGTTCTGTTATAACAAATAAAATATCACAATTTGACTAAAGTATGACAAAAATAGTTTCGAGTAAATCTGGCAACAGCCACGTAACTATGGTACCTGCCTGTTTGAACACACTTTTGTGTTGTAATTTCAAATTGAAAGCCAAGATCTAAAGCACTAAACTGAATTTCAACTCTCAGATTTCAAAAAACCACACCACTCAATCACTTACAGTGCAAGTATTACATGTATTTTTTTTTTTATCTGATTGAGGTGATGTCCATCACAAGAACAACGACAAATGAAAAACCATTTCTGGCCTTGACAAATATTTTAAAAATATTTCTAAGTACATGTATGTTTGCTTGTTTGTTTTGCTTAAATTTTGGTCACATAGACACTGTATAGTTCATACGGCAATTTTTCAGCTTTACTCGTGGGAGGGGCTCAGGACTCCTTCTTACATTATTTCAAGCATGAATGAGCACTTGAGTAGAACCATCAATGACCTTCATGGATGCTCCGATATAAGTGTATTTCTGAAAAATATATTTGCTTTTTTCTCTATCAAAATTTAATTGTAAAGCTTTAAAAACCTAATATATTGAAATCATGCAGAAATACAAAAATAGAAATGAGCTTTGTATAATCATGTATGAAATTAACAAGAAAATTTTCACATTAATCCAGCTACTGTCTATATTATCAGCCCAATAAAGCCTTGCTGGATAAACATATCTATCTCCACTCATTACGTCATATGATGGCGTCACATGGTTAGCAGCCAAACAAAACTACGCTGTTTTATCGGGGAAAAGTAAGAATGAAACAATTTAAATAATCTAAAAACATGATTAAAGTAGACAAAAGCAGGATAAATCAAATCGCTAAAGCTCGCCAAGATACACTTTCTCGCTCACCTGATAAACCTTCTCCTACCCAAACATCAACCAGGTATTCTCTATTTACACCATATACCTTGCGCTGGATTTTAGAGCCAGTAACAGATTAATAAACAATTCAAAATGGCAGTGAATACTTATATTTGAGAAAAAAAGTATAATTTTAAATTTAAATGTGTATTGTATACAGACATGAATGGGACCTCAACCTTTTGCACTGAAATCATAGCAGTCATAATTTCAAAAATACAATTTTGACAACAAAACTAACTTAATCTCAATTGGTCAAGAAACCTTCAAAATCATCTATTCTACACATATTTCTGATATAGATCAGGCAGCATGCTGATTGGGTTGGGTTTTACATCACACAAAAATATTATATAGGTCATAAGGTGACTTTTCAGCTTTATTTTTGGAGGAAGTCCTTATGTGCCCTTCTGTGCATTATTTCAGGCACAAATGAGCACCTGAGTAGAAGCTCTGACTTGATAGCTTTCTCACATAATAGACTTCAAAGTCCATGTTAGGATTCAAACCCACAGTAGTGAGGTGACAGTAGTGAGGGGCATGTGGTATACAGGTAATAATTTAAATCACTCGCCCATAGATGCTCCCCTATCCACCTCCCCTTCAAATAAATCATGTTCTTCTGGCAACTGCTCAAGTCCAGTTAACTTGTTTCCTTGCAATCAAATGCATACATGTACTTAAGATAGGAACAGGTGAAAATAGTATTGGCCATTTTATCATCAAATATACTGACAAAAAAAAGTACAACAAAGAAGCATCCTAGACTAGGACTTGACTATCATGTATGCAATTGTTGGGATTACAGACCCAACACTTGACCTACTTAGTGATTTTTGTGGTATATCAAAAAAACTTTTTACTAATTCAGAAATAAAAAAGATAATATGAAAATAATTTCTCTTATGCCCTGTATATAAAGACCTTATGTCATATGCTTATGTCTAAAAATAACATAAGTGCTCTTTGTGTTCATAAGTGCATAAGGGCAGCACACACTTGAAACAATACAGAACTTGACCAAAATGATATTTTAGTTTGAAAATTAAAAAGAAAAAAAAATAACAATGAAAAATAAACTTGTTGCTAGCAGCTACACTTGATGTTTTAGCACCTTCTAGAATCTGAAGATATAAAGTTTAAAAGGAAACCTTTCAGGCATATATTTATAAAAAAAACCAGACAAAATCAATACTTCTCATTTCAGTTCATGCCAAACAGTCTCAACTCATATAAATTACGGAATGAGATAAATCTGTTTTGCTTGAAGGTCAACATACAGCACTTTAAACATAACTGTAGCATAAAATCTCACAAAACAAATTAATTATTACCCAGCCTAGAATCTCCTAAATTAAATATTCATTCTTCTGGGCATCACTTTCACTTTTATATTCTAATACAATTACTCTTGGCATACATAACAATTATGCTGACAAACATTCCATCACGTTATTAGAAGTTCCGCAACGTCATTATCATTGTTGTGCCTCTGACGTAGCTCCCCGTCCTCGTCTGTGAGTATGATGTCAGAATCACCGTCATCTGTCCGGTCTATACGATTATACAGTCTTGCTGTGTCTTCACCACGGCTGTATCGTACAGTGTGGTCACTGTCACTCACGTATATAGTTTTAGTGTCCTTCGTTCTCCTCTTCAAGAAATTGTCAACTACCCAAAATATAAATGCCTGAAGTATAAAAACAATTCATAGAAAAAAACCTTGCTCTATGAGTTATTATAACACAATCCGCCTTTTTTCCCCATTGAACATAGAAGAACCGAAATTATGTGTTATTATGCTATCAAATCACTGTTTGACGTTCTATGTTTAGACATGTGATGTAATCATTACACATGTGACGTAACCACTAAAATGTGACGCACTGACAATAAGTACAGAAACAAATCAGGCGCAATTTAGCTTAATACCAGGTACGGCAGCATTTATTTGTTGATATCATGTTAGAATCGAAATAATATATCCAAATCCATAATATTTTTGCTTGATAAAATCACTGTTTGTCGTTCAGATAAGCATCATTATATCACTCGGGCTACGCACTCGTAATAGAATTCCCCGCATCTGAACTCCAAACAGTGATTTTATTGAGCAATAAAATCACAGTTTGGGATATATTATTTCTTAAATATAATATCTTGTCCTGCCTTGTCAGTGCTGTTTGCAAAGTTTACTATACAGTCAATATATATGAGCCGTGACATGACATTACCAACATTGTGGTCAAATTTGACATTTTACTTTTTTCAAAGATTCTCAAAATGCATTTTTTTGTGAATCATTCAAGACACATTTTATCATTTTTGGACAATGAAAAATTGATTTATAACACTATTGAACATTATTGTTAACATAATTTTATTTGGCCTCACATCATTTTATTTGGCCTCATTCAAAAATGCTTTATAATGACAAACTTTGTTCAAGAGTACATTATCAATTGTAAGCCATCTAAAGTAGTGTGATCATATACATGTAAAACATTAACAACGCATGATAAAAATTTTTATTAAGGCATTGAAAACAGACTCACGTAAAGTAAATGATATCAGACATTCAATGGCTACACATACACTACGCTAAACAAACAAAGTTACAGCTTAGAGTTATCATTACGGTGAAATTTTTAATTATTTTAGCTCAGTTATTGTCTTTGAATCAAGAAATATGCTTTAAAGAACAAGATACACAATACATTTTTAGGACATTTACGAAATCATAAAATATTACATAAGCCCCAAAACAGTTTGACAAAGCTTCCTTCACAACGCCATGAGTGATATACTTTAAGTAATATTACTTTTATCTCACAAAATAATTAAAACTCAGACTTTCACTTATTAGCATAAACTATTACAATGACTTGACAGAGTACATCTCAAAAAACAATGCAAAATATTGACAAAATAATATATCACCACATGTCTACTGCATGACTAATGCAGTAGGGGCTATGTTATCTGTTTGATAATTAACATGGATTGTATGCAATGTGTAAATTACTTCTTTTGTACACTTCACAATATTTTACTTAACAATACATTTTCCTTATTTAGATGAAAATAAGTAAGGATCTTGAGGCATGCTGCTTACATTATATTTAATGAAATAATTTCAAGAAAATTTTGTTTTCCCCTTAATTTTATATAAAGCGATTTCAAACACTTCAAGTGTCTTACTTACACATCCACTACACTAAACAATAGCTTCTCAATTATATACTATTGTATTGAGTGTCCGTTATATAAAACAATGATATCCATGTGATGTTTAATGTTCCTTGTTCTTTTTACATTAAAGTGTTTATTCCAGTTTATTTACATGTACATATCAGCCACAACATGTTACAATGGAGAGAAATACTTGGAAAACATCTTGACACTGGAAATAAATTAACAATCGAAAGAATACTTATTATTTTAAGTAAGTAAGCCCTGAAAGTGTTTTCTGTTGCAAGGATAATATGTCAAGTGTAGTTTAAATGGATGAAATTAAATTTGTCAACTCATATTTTCCTTCCTTGGTACTTAAGATCATGATTCAGAGACTGTTTTGTCAGGAGTTCAAGGTTAGAACCAGAACAAGTTTATCAGCGCAGTATGTACTTAATCTTTACGCTGTAAAATTGAGTCATCTCTACCCATATCATTAAACTGCGGAAAACCGTCATCATTGTGGTGAAAAAAATTATATTATTGCAGTAACAATTTGATTTTTGCTTACATACAACTAATGTGCGCATTGATTAAAAACTGCACAGTCCTGGTTGGAGAAACACGCTTCATACAATTGAAAAAAATGGCGTCAACTTTGATGTAACATTTCTACGATTACGTCATCTGACCACTATGTTGGAAATGTCATGTCTTGGCTCATATTTTGAAACTTTCCCTTATTATGATGAATGGTTTGTCCAGACTGAAAGATAGACAAGTCCATTTAAGATTTTTAGTGTGGTAAGGGTATAACATATATATATATTTCTATTTTTGGTCCAGTTTAAGTCAAGTAAACATTGTAAAGGTTACAACATGGTGTCATTCCAGATTTACCCGTGGTGAAACACCTCAAGTACCAATCTTTACATTATTCCAGACATGTGACAACATATGAATACAACCAACCACATTCCGCAAATTAAAATTTTTAACACATTAATACGAGTCAATATCTTATCTACAATGATAAAATTTAATGAATTACTTACGTTCACAACCAAAGGGACAATAAACATCACAATCACTAGCTCCACTTTAGGATCTTTCACTGGGGACATTATTATATGCCGGACCTGTTACAAAATATGCCATAAAAAATCATTTATATACTGTATAAAACCTTTGCAAGGCTAAACTTGTATGATGGGCTCATCTTACTCTGAATTAATGTGAGGACAATTAACTCTAACCTTGCAGGGAACCAAATATGATATGACCTTGCCACCACTAGAGCCAGGCCAGCCTACATATCCATGCGTATATCCTACAGGAACCTTAATTGAATAGCCTTGGCCATTGGTATGTAACAGGCAAGCCAGCAATTTTGTGAGGTGACTGAACTGTGCCCTGGTGAATTCAATGTGGCTTTCTGCCGTGATCCGGAGTGAAAACTACCAACACCACCAACACCACTTTTGTGCTGTCTGACAACACTTTATAGTGTTGGCTGACTGACTTTAAGTTTCATTTTGATATCTTTAATCTAAACAAGGCCATTTAATGAATTCTAAAGGTTAAAGGAACTTCACAGAGGTCCAAAGACCTAAAAATGTAAAATTTGAAAATCTTAAAAAGACCAAGTGGAGCGCTTCAAATAAAAAAATCTGCAAAAAAAAAAATGAAAATTTAACTAAAAATTCATTCAGAAATGGATGCTTGTGTGATCCCTAGCTGAACTGAATTTAAATGAAAAGTGCTGCAACGCATTTCATTTATGGGTAATTTTGCGCATAAAACCGATCATCTTGGAAAAACAGGTTGATGGAATGACCTGAAATTTTGCATGTAAGTTATTTATCCAGACCTACATCAAATTGTACCCAAATTTCCCGAAAATATTTCCAGTCCCTTCATGTCGAAATACCTCAGTGTTGTCCCTTTAAGGTTTAAAATGCTATTGTCTAGCAGGAAGACAAGGGGCAGGACGTAAAGCTATGGCACACTTGGTTCAAGCGAGCAAAATGGTTGCGAACTTGAAAAAATGACAAAATGTCATGAAAATCTTTAACATTCGGCCGTATTTTGTCCAGGTAAGTGGGTTTGTATATTATTCTAAAAGTACTGAATATGCCCATTCATTCAGGCAATGTTTATGACACTCAGACACACTGGATTTTAGGTTTCAGCTTCCTAGCTTCCTTGGCATAAGTTCAGAGTTTGGCCAGACTTCATGGATACATAGGGTAGCCTGACTCTAAACTGGTAAAATCTTTTATCAATGCCAGCACTATCATCTACTCATACTGTCCCAGACATTGAATACATCAATAGTGGTCTTTGAGCTTATTACTATAGCAATTGGCAATTTCTTGTTGGTTAAGTCAGTCCTGTAGAATACCAGTCAAAATATGATTGACTTGTTGATACTGGCAAAAAAACCCAGGCAATGACAAATATTTACAGAGACACCCTTCCTGTAGGACCGAGTAGCTTCTAAATCGAAAGTGCAGGCAACATTTTTCTACTTGTCCTGCATCAAATTCTCTTAAATTCTACTTGTAATAACGAGCAGACAAGTGGAATTTTGGATCTCTGAAAACTAGACCAAAAAATCTGGAGGTGTGCCGCTTGTACAGATGCAAATGTATATGAGAGTATAAAGAACTTACATCAGCCCAGAAATCAAACTGTATGAGGGCGGTCATGAGTATTTTCTCTATAATCATCACCAAGATGTACAACCCACACTGCCCCACCCAGGAACTACATTTTGGTGGACTACCTGTAATAAAACAGCACAAAAACTCTGCATCATACACAAAAATTTTCACCCATGTTCTCTAGTTGCTGAAACCTAAAATTTCTTACATAGGTTTTGTAAGAGATTATATTCAAGTATAATTACATTTAGTTCAGACGATGAAATCAAATTAGAACAATAGCACTTCATGTGATGTTTTCACTTGTTAAGAGCAAGAACTATCTATAACAATTTTTTATCAATATTCCAGTTAAGAAGGGACATAACTCCTATAAATATTGCTTTAATAATAATGCCCCTAGTCTTAAAACTGTGCATTGTCATAACAATTAAGCATTCCAAGTTTTGTGTTGTAATCTTTAATAGCTATGAAATAATTCAACAAAATAAGCAATTTAGTTAAAAGGGGGTATGACGACAAAATTAAAGTTTTTCGAATTATAACCCTTGTCTAACAATCGTAACTTGTTATGATGAACAAGTATCCCAAGTTTCATGTTCAAACCTTTCATAGTTTTAAAACCATTTAACTTAATACGCAATTTTGACAAAAATTGTATGTTAAAAGGGGCATACATATAACTCCAAAAATATAGCTCTCAGATTTATGCCCCTTGTCTAACAACTGCACCTTGTCATGATAAGCAATCATACCAAGTTTCATGTTGGTACCTTTTAAAAAGTTTATGTAATAGTCTACGCATGATGCAGCAAACAACGACGCAGCTGCAGCCATCATAATTGTTTGACTTTTTTCTTTGAAACAGTCATTTTAACAAGAGCTGTCGGTAGGACAGCAACGCTCGACTATTCTTAGTGCTTGATAGTAAAAAAAATGCCTGATACAGTTACCTCCTCCTGTTTACAGGTTGGGGTCATGATGTTGAACAAGTGTGCAAAGTTTCAAAGCCATATGTCAATGGACTTTGAAAATATTTGAACTATTACAAAGACTTTAACGTAAATTCTAAGTCGAAAAAGGGGCATAATTCTGTCAAAATGCTTGATAGAGTTACCTCCTCCTGTCTACAGGTTGGGGTCATGATGGTGAACAAGTGTGCAAAGTTTCAAAGCCATATGTCAATGGACTTTGAAAATATTTGAACTATTACAAAAACTTTAACATAAATTCTCAGTCGAAAAAGGGGCATAATTCTGTCAAAATGCTTGATAGAGTTACCTCCTCCTGTCTACAGGTTGGGGTCATGATGGTGAACAAGTGTGCAAAGTTTCAAAGCCATATGTCAATGGACTTTGAAAATATTTGAACTATTACAAAAAACTTTAACGTAAATTCTAAGTCGAAAAAGGGGCATAATTCTGTCAAAATGCTTGATAGAGTTACCTCCTCCTGTCTACAGGTTGGGGTCATGATGGTGAACAAGTGTGCAAAGTTTCAAAGCCATATGTCAATGGACTTTGAAAATATTTGAACTATTACAAAAACTTTAACATAAGTGGTTACGCCGACGCCGACGCTCGGGTGACTGCAATAGCTCTACTTATTCTTATCGAATAGTCGAGCTAAAAATGTGCATTTAATAACCAGACTTTTTGCAAGAATCAACTATGTCACGGCTAGAACTATTTCAACCAATATTCATTTTTCACTTTCAAATGACCTCCAGTTTTTTCTTATTACAAATTATAGCTCATAAATATCATATCATGGCAGTCATCATGTCATATTGTCATCATGGAGTCAAAATGTCATACTGAACAAATTAATTATATTCAACAGTCAAATGAAATACGTGTGTGAACATATTAAAATGAAGTGCATCACTATATAAAGGGAGGTAATCAAAAGTCAATATGGCTAAAAGTTCAAACCAGTTCTCTCCCCTTTTATGACATTAATGTCACATTACCAGTTTCTTTCACTTGGTCACATGTCACAAAGAGTGAAATTGTTTTTTATAATAGTCATAACATCTATATCTCAGGTATAAGGACTTTATCACATAAGGGACAAGTCAGTTATTATAAAAATATTTACCATATTCGCCAAAATATAATGTCTCCATCTTGTTCCTTCTTACAAAAACTTGTGTCATCTTTAAGCCTATATATATGACAAACAGACCAACTGTTGAATCTAAAATAAAGCTAACGACATACCTGAAAGAAAAGAAGAATACATGTACAATATAAGACTATGATTATTTTTTGTGTGCGGCTAAATGGTTCTACATACATTTGTACCTCTCTAAAGATAAAAAGGTTGGTAGTGGTTTCATTAGATTTGAAAGAAGTTCAGTATTTTTTTTATAAATTGGCAGGCAATCAAGTAACGGCAAGAAATAAATAAAACAGGGCATTACCAAAAGTAGACGGGTGATTTTATCCAGATACAGGCTAAGCCGTTTATAGTGAATGGGAGCATATCTCATTTAAGAAAATATTCTTTGATATAATTATATATGAATTTGAATATAACTATTATATTCATATTAACAAAAAGTCTTTGTTAGCAATAAAAACCTCAACATTTATGAGAAATAAATTGTAAATGGCTGCCGGTTTGTCCCTTGTTAATAAAAACTGTTGAAAGGATGAAAGGTGAATCTACATATCAATTAAAGTCATGATAAATTATTGATAATGAGCCACGCCATCACAAAACCAACATAATGCATTTACAGCCCGCATGGATCCAGACAAGCCTGCGCATTCGTGCAGTCTGATCAGGATCCATGCTGTTCACTATCAGTTTCTCTACTTGTTATAGGGTTTGTAAGGGAACAACATGGATCCTGATCAGACTGTGTGAATGCGCAGGCTTGTCTGGATCCATGCTGGTCGCAGACGCATTATGTTGATTTTGTCATGGCGAGGCTCATATGTATCTACATAATCCTGTAACAAGACTTTCAGTAGTATTACTGTAATCTTGTAAGAATTAGGAATTTTAAGCTGCATTTTATTGGTCATTATCAGTTCAAATCTCTTGACAAACCTACCATGTACATGGATCTCCTTGGAAAGCATCAGCAAGAAAGACATTGGCAAAATGTATGACTGCAGCACCAAATGCTTGTTTCGAGGTATCATAAAACCTGCAATTTGACATAAAATGACACAATATTTATTTATTACATAATATTTATTTATTACTCTATCTGTCTGGTCAGGCCTTTTCAGACCCATTTCCAATGACAAAATATGTTTTTTTCCCCATCTTTATTCTTTACAAAAAATTCCCAATCAAACTGAAATTCCCAATATCCAAACTAACAAATTTGCCGACTTTCATTCTGGCATCTAACAAAAAAGTTGTTTCCTCAAATTTTATCTTCAAAAATTACTAATTATGTTATACCTTGATTGTGTTTGGTACCAAATTTTTTTCCCAATTAAGCAAGTTTTATGATGCAAAAATTTCCCAAACTGGGCTAGGTACTTTTTCCCAAAAGAGCTAGGAAAAGGCTTGCTGGTCATAAATATTGTCACTTCAGGTGGCAAGAGTCAATATTACTTCAAACTTTATTAAATATTTGAATTAAATATAACCAATGAGCTTTCAGTGTTTGAACAATGTGATGTTTTGAACCACTAGAAGCTTTAAGTGATTTAAAAATTTTACTTTTAAAAAATGGTGAAGAACTACAACTATCAATTAACAAACAGTACCATATTTTCCAAGGTCTCCTCTCATATCTTGGCTCACAGTATCTTTTCACTGTAAATAAAAAAGATAAATAATATAATATTATTGTAAAGTTTTACCAGCTTTCAGACAGAATATTCAATCATTTCCCTTTATAACTGCAAATGAAAAATAAATAAGAAATTTAAAAACTACATTGCAAAATAAAAAAATTCTTTGCAAAAAACTTTATTTTTTTTTTTCAACTGGCATATTTTGGTAAATAAAAAGGGTTTTGATTGGTTTTTTTTGGCTTGCAACCCCAGAAATATAGTAAGTAATACAAAAGGAATGGAACTTAGTTACAAAGTGTTAAGTTTGTTTTAATTTCTTAAATATTATGATACATGCTTTCAAAGCATTTGGTGAATGTTATTGACTCCGGATTTCATCTTTGACCCAATGAGCCCTTTGACATTATTTGAAGGCAGATAGAGGGAGGGTTGATATTTCATTTGAAAAAGCAGAGCAAAGTGTCAAAAATTTCCTGTGTTTTGATCAGTTTAATTAATATTGAAGTACATAAAATTATACAGACTTCTTAAAAGTTTGAAAAATTTGCCAGACATTCTGTCTGACAAGCCAAGAAATTTTGCTGCGCCAAACTGTCAGACCAGCAAGCCATGGAATTTCGTCTGACCAACAAAAAATCTGTCAGACCAACACATTCATTTCAAAATCAATATTTTAAGCAACAATTGGTTTTTGTCATATACTGAACTTGCGTCAGACTGACTAGAACAGAATAAACACATTTTTTGCATAAATTCTTAGAAACAGCATTTAAAATTACATGTACATGTTCCTAGTTATATAAATGTAGGGTGATAAATGGTTCTGACAGGTCACAATTGTTTGTAATCAAATTATAGTGCATATTACTGATTTTAGCGCAAAAGGGTCATTCACCCTTCATCAAATGCAACTGCCCTGCATTTTGACGGACAAAATTTTTAAAAATCAAACACAAAACTCAAATTTACTAATTACCAGTCTATATTGGTATAATTCGCTTTATTCAATTACTCATTGTTCAATAAATTATAATGTTTATAATACTTTTATTCTTTTATTATATAATCTTCAATATAGCCAGAATACTTATTCCATTCAAATTCTAACACACTCTCTAAAATATCAACCTCATGGCTAAGTATTAATGCGTATGTATTAAACACTGTCGAATGCTGCTGTCGTTACGGAATCAATTCCTCATACACATTCAGTAAACTAAAAGTTTTATTCTTAGTCATAAGGTCAGTTTCTGGTTTTTTGTTGACAGTATTTCCATTGAAATGGTGTCTGCTGTTTGATTTTTTTACCGAATAACTTTATAGTGAGCTCGAAGAGCTGGCCCGAAGGGCCTGCTCGCAAAGCGAGCTTTACGGTAACGCGAGTACCTGCTAAGTGATGGTTTTGAAAACTTTCGTCCGAAGTACCGAATTGAACACATCGCAACTTTTCGAATCACAAGATAACGATAAAAGCCAATGTACTCTGATTGAAAACGGAAGCTTAGACTGGTGTCCTGCGCACTTATATAGGAACCATAATACTATTAATAGAAAGGGGGAACCAGAATAAACGGAAGCAATGTATAAAATACCGAATGACAATTTTAAAACGGAAAATGTAAAATAAAAATGAACAATTATTTTAACTATCTTACGGTAAAAGAAAATCGAGCTTGCTTTAAGGCTTTGCCTTTTTCATATTAATAATATTAAATATCTAGAGAAACATCATTTGGAGAATCAACTTTTTACTCGCGCAGCCCAAACTTTTACACACACGTCTCAGACGTCTCAAACGTGACGTCTGTAACACTCGTGTGAGGGGTTGGCAGTATTCAGAGCTAGCAATCGCGAGCGGGCAAGTGGAATTGTCGAGGCCTGTATTATTGTACTATACTATTTGAGATATGCATACATTTATATAATGTTATATTATAATATAGCATCTATTACAAACTTTACCAAATCAACTTACATATCAATGAAGTAAAAGCTAACACTGCCAGTAGAAACTGTAGGAAAAGACCAAGTGTATTCATCAAGTAGCCACTATCACAGTGAAACGCATTATCAGTTTGATGGTTACCACTATTCATGCTTTTGTTTAGAGATGAGCTAGGTGTGATGGTCTTCATTACGTCAGAAGCCATTCTGTGACCAATTTAAATGGTTTTGTGCTTTTCAATATTTAAGAAAATATATTTATGCAACTTTATTATTCATTCAAACATTCTGCTTTTGACATAGACTATTTACATGCATTATAATCAGATAATTTTCCCAGGGCCATTCCGTTTTTAATTAACAAATTATCATATGGTGGAGAATTGTTACGAGTCAGGTCTGCTTTAAAAAATATCAGTGTGAGTCTTTAAAAGTTTGATTGCTATCATCACTTTTGGCAGTGAGATTTTAAGATCGAAACTTTTTTCAGCATCAAAAATGAGAATACACGATAGTGACAGCAAACCAGGAAGTGCACATTTTACCGGTGAAGAAGTAAAAAAAAATTTAGACTGGTTGTTAATGAAATATGTATTAAAGAACCAAACGTAGTTTTTATGACGACACTGACGGGTCCATGTGCACATATTTTGCCTTATCATCAACAACATCTTTATCTCCACAAAACACCTAAATTTACAGTAAATCTTATCCGATATGTCTATGATCTGGTTTTTCTATCTTCCTGCTGATAGCTTTCACAGTGTCATTAGATACAAGCTACATATGGCCATGGTCGAATGTACACTTACATGTATATAAATCTTTTTATAGAATTAAATAATTTACACAACCGTTAAAATCCTTCTATCTTGATTATATAAATCTCTTGCACAACATACTTAATTGTAAAGATTATAAACTTTTATTTTTAGCTACCTTAAACTTGTTCGGCTGACTTCAACCACATGTACTGTAGACCTTATGTGATTTGATATTTTTGGTTACTGAAGTGATACATTATATAACGCACTAACAGCCAGTACAATATAGATTCTATGTGAAATCATTTACCATTTTGTAAGTTTAGATGTATAAAGTAACAATCAAGGCATTAAACACGCTATCACAAGATTTGCAGTTAGAGATAAAAATAGGGAATAAAACGTCTTCAATCACTCCCACTTTGGGATTTAATAGTGCACGTACAACTTCGACCCTAAAAGGCGGCACGAAATTTTGGTAATTCGTGCTGTCCACCCTAAGTGACATCTTGGACATAAAGTAGTTATATTAGATCACACATGGATAATAGAAATTAATATCCCATTAGAAAGACCTTCCTGTATCGTATTATACAATAACCAATCTAACTTTATTGAAAAGATTCGCTTAAAGATCCTGTAACACATTTTTTTCATGGTTTTATTTCATAAATATGATGCTCAAATTAAGATTTGTCAATCTTGTAAGTTCAAATAAGCATTATCTATAAAGATATTACCCAATTTAACATTTCGCGTAAATAAAGGGAGGCAATTAGAAATTTATTTTCTATAAATTCTAAGTCAAATTTTCCAATAAGAAATGAATGCATGTAATTTATTGATTAAATATAATGTGCACAAATATTTGCAGTACACATTTTACATATTCTTGGATGTTTGAAAATTGTTTTATTTGCATAATTATATACATATATAATTTTTTGCAAGTGTGGTATACACACAGTCTTCTCACTTCCCCTCGGAGCGTGCACGTCGCTGAGAAGGCACAGGGCATCGGCAGAAGATTTTCAACTTGGCTGGTAGACAACTTTAACGGCGCCTTCAACCGTGGGCATTAACTACGGAATCCTACTTCGTCACTTCTGCGGACCAGCTGCCGATGTCCTGACTAATGCCGAGGGGAGTGGCCCTACAAAGTAGGCTGAGACGACGAGGATGGTGTACTAGGGTGCGTGAGCCTCTAGTACAGATAGACGGCTTGTAAGGCAGGCCTATAGCTGGCACCAACAGCCCTTTTTAGGGCTAAACACCTTTCTTATTGTCACAGGTTACTGTACATTTAGGTTCTCATTGACCGCCGAACAGTGACCTACTTTTCGGCTCAAAATTCATATCTTTGGCTAATACTCCGTGGAAATTGCATGGAGGTAAATTATCACCATTTTGTGCTTCAAAATTAACTCTTTAAGGACATGACTGGTGACATATGTCCGGGGTCCGTACTCGACAGCGCAAGCTGCATTTTGTGCCCGAAAGGGCGGATGGACCCTCATTAAGCTTTAACTACATACACATACGTATACACACAGTAATAATATCAATCACAAAACATACAGGATCTTTAAACAAAGTCTGAAATGTCCATTAATTTGTCCGTTTATGTTGGATGACCTTCAAGATACCCTCATTTTACTATTTTAATAAATGTATTCTTGAACGCAACTAGAATACAAAATGAGACATTGGCATTTAAGTATACCTCATCGTTTAAAAAATCTGGAAATCTTATCATATATTGTTTAATTATATATTTTCAAAAGCATTACATATATATGAGGGGTATTTATGAAAACATCTTGTTAATTATATTCTAGAAAATTTAAACGTTCTACAATCACATATTCAACTTAAAGGGCCACCTCAGTTTATTATCTATCGTCTTATTTGAGACTGTTAATAATTTCAGCTTCTGCCCTGTCCTTTTAAACACATCTTCATCTTGCACTAATTTAATTCATATATGCGTTGACAGGAAATTAAAGAGCTGTTAATAAACAAGCGTCAAAATCTGGCACGGCAATGTAAGGTGTGATAATCATTGTAGTCTGGACATTTGGTAGTGAATCTGCATGTCCGGTTTGCCTTGAATTTGAAATCGGGCGTACCTGGTTTGATACCCGGACGGTGCAGGACACGTTCGTTGTGATTGATCATGAAATATTTTCAACGCTCATTCGCACTGTACCTCTGCTCGGGCATGTACAGATGTAACTTTAATAGTTCCTTGCCAAAGTGAAGGCAACAAGTACTGGTAAACTGTTTGACAGCCTGCTCAGGACTACATTTGGAAGTGTGATGATCCTTTATAAACACTTGGTAAAAACGATTGGATACATGAACACTTTGACTTTTTAACATTTGAAAAATAATTAAATAGTATACGAGTATTTGACAAAATTGTGGAGCTGGAGTTACGTCTTAGTATTTTTACGCCACCTGACACTCCTTTGTGCACTATTTATCATTTGATATTTAATATAAAATTAATAGAAGAAATCTTGCAAAATATGTTATGATTATTTTGTAAGGTTCGGTTTCACATTTAATATGTTACAATTCATTGCAATATATGAATGCGTATTTTATGACATGCATGTATGCACTTACTATTTAACAATATTCGTTTACAAAGAACGCCTTGCGTGAGTTGTTGGCAATATTAATTAATGGCCCCATGAATTTAAAATAACATTCATTATGAGGACCCCTATAGAACCCAGTTATAAGAGATGATCGAGATTGGTCATTTTCAGCCAAAGCATCCCCAGCCATCCTAAAATCGAAAATATGAATTATTTGAAAATGATAATACATTGTGAAATCATTATATTATGATGCGGGCAAATTTTAATCTAGATCTATTGTTCGTCTGATAACTAATACATCAAATAAGGTAATAGATTTAATATGTTTTAGAATAATTCATTTGGGGTTAAGTGGGGTATGATATCAAAAATTCACATAACTTTGTTGATTTACTCTCTTATGTCGAGAGTAAATCAATTATTCACTAATCTACTATAGCAAAAAACAACAACAAATACAAAGGAATAACGCCAAATATTTGGTAGTACATATTACAAATCAATAAAATCAATCGGTATTTATCTGTATCTGTTATATGTTCTTGTATAAGGGATTCATCAGATCTATAGCATTGTTGCTGTATCAGAAACTCTTAAACGAAACTAAAACAGATCTGAATACGTGGTTACAAAATATTACAAACAGAATAATATTGTGTAAAATCTACAAAATATTTAATAACAAGTTATGCTCATTAAAAAAAAGAAAATTCATTAAATTATGAAACTTTAAAAAAGTTATATTTCAACTGGGACATAAGATAAGTTTCAAGAAACGATTTTTGTGTGTCATGTGATGAATAAGGTAAAAAGCCTAAATGTTCACCAAGAATGTGTATTTA
This sequence comes from Ruditapes philippinarum, assembly GCF_026571515.1. Lineage (NCBI taxonomy): Eukaryota > Metazoa > Mollusca > Bivalvia > Venerida > Veneridae > Ruditapes > Ruditapes philippinarum. The sequence goes on along the minus strand of NW_026851848.1, from coordinate 71,906 downwards.
AATATTTTATTACAAAAAACGTTTGTTGTAAGAAGGGATGGGGTCGGGTGGGCGTATATAAACAAGTTCTTGAAAAGCGTCGAGTGAAGAAAAACCGCGAAAACACTATGTAAATATATACCCCCACTAACCCACGAAATACACGTGCACCGTTGAAAGAAAATATTTTAGGTATCACTCCATATTTAACTTAAGATACAGAAACCATACATAAACGCACATTCAAGCTATATCCGGTACGAGAATAATTTCATATAATTTAACCTCATACAGCAGAAGTTAATTTGAATTTGAATTAATTCGGTTATTTACATATATCTGGAAAAACGTAACCAGTCTAAATGTCAAGGGAAGTAACTGTGATTGAAATGGGGAACGTAAACAAGAAATTGTGTGCGGATGTAAAAGATTGACAACATTTAAGTGTTTCCGTAATGCTTTGAACATGCTTTCCTGATTCAATTCTTAAGAATGGAAATTTACGTAGCTATTTCCGATTTTACGCCACCTATCGCGGACGGATCTCAAAACATCCTCGAATTTCAGAAAGGTGACACTTTCGAAATATTTGACTGTCACAAAACTGATGCAGACTGGTGGGGTGCTAGATCTTTAAAAACAAACACTGTTGGATATGTGCCATCTAGATACATGCAGGTCTGTCTTTTTTACTGGTTTTAATTTTCGCTATCAATTTTCCAGCAGACTTGCTTTATAATAATAGTCAGAAGACAGAAAAGAATTTGGTCACTTTTGGTTCATTCTTTGGACTAGTTAAATTTGTCAACAGAACAAAACAACTGTAAGAATTGAGCCTGTAGTTTTGTCCTTACATTAGATTTACATCAATTTTTTTCTGCCTCATTTGCAAAAATATTGTGTTATTTCCCTCATTTTTAAGAAATGGTCACTTCTTCCAATTGAACCTTGCGAAAAATGTCCTGCTCGATGTTATTAGACTCTCAAGAACCTATTAATGGCAATAACCCATTCATGACATAAAAGTTCATATATAAAGTTAAAACTGCAAAATGATAAATATGTCAGCTTGCAAAATGTCCATCAGAATTTTTTTTCTTCTTTTTAACTAGAATCTATGTACCAGTTTTAAAAAAACAATAAGAACCCCCCCCCCCCACCAACAGAAAGAACAACAACAAAAAACGTGTATATCTACTTTTAATAAAAAGGTTGCCATGAGTACTGAAAAAAAATCATTACCCTCATTTGATTTATACTTAAATCTACATTATATACATGTCTACCATAAACAAGTACACTTACAGTGACATTCTAAAGCTGTGTTATTGAGAAATAACATCTATGACATAATTTTTTCTCACTCTGTTAGTAACACAGTAGAATTTGTGGTGTCGTAGAAATTGTGAATTATGTTTAAGTACTCAAAGTTTTACCTTAGTTGTGAATTTATATAATTGACATTTCTTAAACGAAACAGATTTTACTTAAGTTGCATTATTGAAAATTTAACTCATGATGTGCCACTTACAATTGTGAAACTAATAAAGCTTCAATCACTAAAGATAATTAAGTATCCATTCATTCATTTTTTTTTTCAATGGAAAAATTAAACAATTTCTGAAAGGAAAATATATGTTTTGATAATAAGTAAGAACGGGCCCAATTTCTGTCCCTGTGATGGCAAAAAGCAATGTTTATATATGCAATACATGTAGTAATTGATACTAAAGTATAGCAATTGCTTTTATGCCGCTTTACAATGCGTTCAATACTTAGATACCGTATTAAAGGCAAATTTCATCACTAAGATTGGGACAGTTATCTAACTTACAAAAGAAAATTCAGTGCTTTTTTCACTTTAGGCAAACGGTGGCAATAGAGGGACAATAGAGAATGGAAAATTGATTAAATTTAGAAACACTTAACTAAACATTTTTTTGTGTTTATATGTCTATATAGTATATAGCCATGTAAAACTGTGGAACAATACTGTTATGTTTTCAAACTACAATATTTCTCTCTTTTCCACTCCTCTAAAAAAGTGAACCTAAAAAAAATAAGAAAAAAAAATACAAATGTAAGAGGAAGTTTGTGAAATATAATTATACTTTTTGAGTAGGGAAATGGGACCAAAAATCGTAATCAATATTGTATTGTAAGAATGAGTTAAAGTTAACAACAAAAAAATGTTAATAATTTGTATTTTATTTGAAATATATTGAATGATAATTTGTAAAAAAATCACCATATTTAGTCTTTCATACTACATTTGCCATACAACGAAGAATTTGATACTTTAATGGTGTGTTACATGTATTATTGGGATGGTTAGGTTAACCAGTATTTGAAGGTAAAACATGAAGGTTCCACATGACCTATTTACTGGTATGTATTTAACGCAAGCTTATGGTCTAGTAAGTAAGAAAAATTATAATAAGTAAAGGTTTTCAGATATATCTATTTTTACTGTTTAGTTAACATACATTTAAAGTTAAAAAGTTAAGTCGAGATATTTACACAAGTTAAAAATTACAGTTTAAACTAGCGTACATTTGATCAGGCAGTTCATCACATGTTTAAATGATACTATCAAAAAGTCTCGTGAGAAATGCAGTGTTTATATGATTTCAAAGTAAACTCTTTTTTTCTGCACAATTTTCTGCATGACTGCACTAACATATAAACATATTTATTTATGTAATTTTAAATCAACATTTTATTTGATTTTTTTTTTATGACAAAAGAATAGTGATAAGTCACGTACAATTATGTTTTATGTTAGGCAGTCCCAATTTTACAATCTGTAATAAGTGTTACTTAAAGATCCTGTAACGCAATTTTTTTATGGTTTTATATCATAAATATAATGCTCAAATGAAGATTTATCAATATTGTAAGTTCCAAAAAGCATGTAAGGATATTAGCAAATTTATATTTCATGTAAATAAAGGGAGGTAATTAAAAAATTTATTTTCTATAAAGTCTAAGCCAAATTTTTCTATAAGAAATGAATGTATATACTTTAATGATTACAAGTTATGCTTTTAAAAATTTGCAGTACATATTTTACATATTCTTGGATGTTTGGAAATTGTTTTAGAAGCATAATTATATACATATAATATATAAAATTTCACGTAACCATTGTTACCACTTTAATTACAACATACAGGATCTTTAACTAAATAGTCTAATATTGCCAATATGGGATTGTTTAAATTTGAAAATTTCTGACAGTATTTTTGGTGTAAACTGTCCACAGTTGTGTTTATTTAAACTTGTTTATGTGCAGGATAAATACTATATTTGCTCAACAACTTAGTTAATAATGAATATGCCGCTCAAAAGGGAGCTATGTAAATCTTTTTTCCTTATAAGCATCTACATGTAACTATTACATGGATTAAAAGTTCTAATTGTTAAGTTTTAATGACATAATTTTATCATCACATTAGTGCAGTAGCAAATAAAGTCCTTGCTGAATTTAATTGAATTTAACCAGTTATTGCACTAAGGTGATGAAAATTATAGACTAGATTATGTGTATGCGTGTAAATTATTATTATAATGTACATGTGTATATATAAGTGTTTTAACAGCCAAATGACCTGAAACTATGCGGGATGCCTTCCCATCCAATAAAGTAATCTTATAAAAAGGAGGCATTACTAAAGCCATGGTATCTTTTTAACATTTAATCTATCTATCTTCACAGTACCAATGTACCTGTATATAAAGGTCTACAATGTAAGATTTGTTTTGATGTGTCCTACAAATTTTCAGCAAGAGTAGACATACAGTTGTATCTTGGCACAAATTATTATAAAGCTCAACTTAAGACCAATACCAAATTGAAAGATAATGAGAAAATTCAGACATAATAGCTATCCAGATTAGTCTAAAACAGTGCCTGTTATTGAATTACTGGTACCATTTTCTTCTTTCAACTTTGTTGTAATTGTAACTTGATACAAAAAGAAATACAGAAAAAAATAGCAACAAGAACAACAATAGTAGGAAATGATAATTCTATGACATAATTATTCTGAATAATTAATGACTTAGTTATTCTGTCATACATAACTGCATGCATGGTGTTACATAAGAGACATAATACTGTTTATTTACTTAGTGCTCGCCAATTTTTTTAAGCCAATCACCGACGAGGATTTTTCAAATTTTCAGGTTACAAATCTTAATAGCACATATTTTATATAAACTGGACGTTTTATATTATAAAACGCAAGTGGGTGGAGCACTAAGCCGGTTAGAGTGCATATTGGATGTTCTTCGTAAATAAGAAAGCTCCAGTCGCTTCGCAAGCTCCGCTCCTTTTTAGCTTTCTTATTTACGAAGAACACCCAATATGCACTCTAACCTATACATAATTATATGAGTGTTTTTTTATACAGATATAAAAAAAAATTATATTTATTATAAATACTTTATCTCTGTTTCTTTACCCATGCCTTTTAAATTGGAAAATTTTAGTGTTTTATCCATATAAAATAAAACATTGTAATAAATATAACAAATTTATGAAAACAATTTCACTTATTTGAGACTATTTATTGTCATTCACATAAAAAGGAAATATATTCTTTATAAAAGCAATAATATGCCTGAAATGTTAAAAAAAAGGTTGTTAAAAAATCTTCCCTGTTGGGTGAATTTTTATAGTAAAATTAAGAAATTTCATTAGTTTTATCTACAGGAAGAAGGCCTATATTTTATTTTAGCCTTAATTTTATGTTTATGCAAAAAGACGTCACTGTATGCAGACTAGTTTTAAATATTCAGGAAACTCATTTTTGTCATAATGTTAGTCTGATGTAAAAAGACCCTTTGGCTAATGACACAGTCTATTTATTGGCTGACATAATTTCATCTGCTGGGAAAACTCATCCCAATTGTCCATCTTTGGTTGATTCTACCTCACAACTGTCACATTGCCGACCTGAATTGCATCATGGACTTTGCGATCATGTTGTGTATGTAAACGATCGTGTATTTATATCTAATGATGTTGTTACATGGATGTAAAATGGAGATCTGACATTTGTTATGATATCGTTAACATACCTTCAAGCTAAAAGATCATAAGATAAACCCTGATCAAATACGATATGGATACATGTTGAAACAATTCAGTATATTATTGACTGGTGTGATTTCACAGCTTGACTTGAATAATCATATCTGGAGAGAGAGAAAAAAAAACGTACATAAAATTATTATTCATATAATACTGTATTTGAAGTAAAATTTCTTAAGATGCTGATTTCAGATGGAAAGCAAAATAGGATTTTAAATATAATTTATTTATGTAAATTTTTCACAAACACAAAAGAATACAAAAAAAAAATAGTCAAGAGTAAATATTAAGCAATAACAGTTTTTGTGTACATTGTATGTATGATAGTCATCAGACCTGGGGATGATTACATTGATCAGTAATTGATTTAATTACAATTACTTTCAGATTTTATTGTAATTGATTAATCTTGATTACTCAGACTTGCCTCTGTAATCAATTAAATTACAATTACTTTAAGAAAGTAATTGATTAATAATTGATTACATTCAATGTAAAGTAGAATCCCTTCTTTAGACCACCTCTGAATTAAGACGGCACACTTAATAAGACTTTTTTACAAGGTTCTATATGTCAATGGTTACATGATCCAGAATTAAGAACAACCGCTTATCCAGTTTTAAGACCACCTGAATAAGTCCCAAATCTTGAATTCTTAATTTGACCCAACTAATGAGACCACTGATGTTAAAGTCAACATCTATCTAGATTTTAAATTTGTTGTTATGATCTGCTTGAATGCTTTGCATGACACTTAATTTCACAAGGTGTGAAAAACTTATTATTGGGTTATTGTATGAAATAAAGTGAGAAGGTAAATTTTAGAGTGGTTTAATGTTGCTTTCAGCAATTTTATTTTGTGGAGAATTAAGTTTTATTTGATAGGTGATTTTCAGATTTATGTACATCATATAATAATTGATATTGAAATCTGACCGAATAGAATTATTTTAAATTTCTTCAGGTATATGTTTTCCTCTCTTCAGATATAAAAGCATACTTTTATAGTGTCTTTTATATTGTATTTGTAGTTTAAGATACATACCATTCTTTTTTTCTCATACAAAATGACTAAAACAGACCATGGTCATAAAGTACGTAAGAGATGATAAGAATATGATGGTCTTAATTAAGTGCTTTTACTGTATAAATGTAAAAAAAATGAAACTGGGCTTTTACTGTATAAATGTAAAACAAAAGTTAAACTGTATCATGTAAAATACATGTAAAGGCATCCTTTGAATTAAAATAGTTTCCTGTTAAATTTTAAAGTAATCAATGTCAATCAAATTGTAATCATAATTACTGACTGAATTTAAGCTGTAATTGATTAATTACAAATTAATGTAATCAATTTTGGGCAAGGTAATCAATTACATGATGATTACACTGTAATCATGTAATCATTTAAAAAATCAATGATTACAATTAATGATTACCCCAGGTCTGATAGTCATACAGAATTGGTCAAGAAATAAAATTTTGAAAAATAGGAACAGGTTTGGTTGTATTTTTAAATGTAAGACAAATATAAGTATGTAAGTTCTTTTTGAAATTGTTATGGAGGTTCATGTATAATAGACCCATTCTTTTAACAAGTCATTTAAAAGTGTAGCATAATTTCATATATTGAAATTTTTTTAGATAGTACTTAAAGTGTCTGAACTTGATTTGGTTAAATCATTTAATTTTGTTTACCGTATTGACAACATTTTTGCTGGTTGCATCAATTTTAAAGTTAATTTTCATAAAAATTAACTAAAAACTGGCTGTTTGCTGTTTTAGTAAATGTTTGATGCAGCGGCTATAATTTTTATGTCATGTAATTTTTTTTGTAATTAAAAATGCATGAGGCACATGCTGTTGTTTATACACATGAAGATCCAAGATTGATGGACCTGTACAATATTAATATGAAATTTAAGACTTCCCACAGTGTTAAAAGATTTAATAGTTACTATAAAGGCACATTTTTAACCCTCCGAACTGAGAACATTTTCCTTCTTAAGAAAGGGCAAACATGGATTTTTAGCTCGACTTTTCTATGAAAAGGGGAGCTATCCTACTCGCCCCGGCGTCGGCGTCGGCGTCGGCGTTGGCGTCACACCTTGGTTAAGTTTTTCGTACCACCCCACTTTATTTCAGAAGTATTACAAGTATGGCTTTGAAACTTACCATACTTGTTCACCATCATAACTTCCATCTACAGACAAGAGTACATAACTCTGTCAAGGTTTTTGACAGAATTATGGCCCTTTTTGACTTAGAAAGTGTATTGAGCTTGGTTAAGTTTTTTGTACCACCTCACTTTATTTCAAAACCATTGGAGGTATTGCTTTGAAACTGACCATACTTGTTTACCATCACGACCTTCATCAACAGACAAGAGGACATAACTCTGTCAAGGTTTTTGACAGAATTATGCCCCTTTTTGACTTAGAAAATACATTGAATATGGGTAAAATCCACTTATTGCCCTTAACCCTTTGAGATATTGCTTTGAAACTTTTAATGCTATTTCACATCATTACCCCCATCTGTACGCAAGAGAAGGTAACTCTGTCAAGGATTTGTTTTAAAAATTAAGGCCTTTTATCGACTTAGAATCTTGGTTAAGTTTTTAGTACCAGTCCACTTTTTGACTGAACTGTTTGAGATATTAATTTGAAAGTTGGAATACTTGTTTACAATCATGATTCCCAAACATGTCCAGGAGAAGGTAATTCTGTCAAAGATTTTATTTGAATTATGGCCCTTAACTGAGATTCTTGTATTGCCTTTTACTGCAAAAACTTTTTTTATTGGCAAGCAATAAAAAAGTCGAGCGCGCTGTCTTACGGACAGCTCTTGTATACTATGTTAGTAATGGATTTTCAGAATGTATAAGATATCACCTGATTCCTGAAGAAAGTAGTCCTGGATGTGAAAACTTTGCTAAAAAACAAATGCCCAATATTAATGGGCCTTTAAATAATTATATAATTTTAGCAGTTATAAAAAAATGATTTCAATGGATATTCAAATGAGGTTAAATATTCTATCTCATTTATCCATTTTATATGTGAGAAAAAGAAAATTTAGATTTAAACCATTTTTATAGTCTTATTTAATTTAGTTTTCTGCATGCAGTGCAGCATACAATGTACATGTATGTATGTTCATTGACTTTCCAGCTTTACTCCTGTGATCATAATATGGTCTTTTAAACTCTATTATCTATTGATTACATTAAGGCATTGTAATAATTTCAAGTTAGTTTTGACAGCAGACATTACTATGCCACCATCTTAGGAATTTACACCTAGTACCCCCGAGTTGCATGAAAAGAAATAATCATTAATGTCTCTAGTAAATTGCTCATGGAAATTTAAAATTTTAGTGTCCTTGAAAAGACTCTTACTTAGTCAGAATCTCCTGACCTCAATCACAAGTGCGCCATGTTCTAGTTGGCACCCACACTTCCCATATAACATATATATAATATTTTTTTATGTTTTTTGAATGATTTAATGATTTTATTTATGGATCGATGGACATAGTCTCTGCTCAAAAAGTTATATAACATTTTGTACCCCATGTCATGCTTTATTATCTTTGTAAATATGCTGCACCATGCTGGGCAGACTTTATCTTGTAACAAAATATACCATGTCAGGTGCAATGTCATGGAATATGACTTTTTCATTTTGTCTTACTTAGAATACCTATATTGACAATTCAATTATATAAATATGAGTGAGAAATTGTACAGAGAAAAATCACACGAAAAATTGGCACGCTGTAGCCGGGGCTCAAACCACAGGTCTCGTGATTGCCGATCAAGTATGCTAACCACTACACCACAGTGACATTTGCCTTTTCTTTGTGCTAATTGACCGTATTTCAGTCACAATAAAGTTAAAAATAACTTAAATATATATATAAAATAATAATATAATTTTTATTTATTTTTTTCCAGTATGAAGAAAGAAGAATAGGCAAGCTGCTTCCATCCGGTTATAAGGTAATATGCCCTCAAAATTTGAAAGTGTGAAAAGATCTTAGAGAATAAGTTACAGTAAATACCACTTACAACTTACATGTATATTGCTAATAAACAAATAAAAACAATAAAAAACACTATTGCTAATATAACAATATACTTCTTATAACTATGTTGTTGCCGCGGTCCCAGCTCTAGTTTTCAAATTGGTTGTCTTTCGGATATAACAATATCTGAATATAACATTATAAGTTTTGGCGGTCCCCTGAATATTGTTTTTAGTGGAGTTTACTGTATTTTCCATACATGCATTTATGGCAGCCAATAGTTAATAGATCGAGCCACAAGCTGCAGGAATGTGCCGGCTGGCCTGACACAACACTGGTTGTATGGTCCAGCATTCATACCATGTCTGTGAAATTTTAAGAAAATTCAAATTCATTAAAGCTTATTATAGTACAATGTATTTGAACACGCATTAGTTCAATCATCGACGTGTAATTGAGGAGTGGTTGGACCATAATGACTGATAGAATTTCTCACATGTGTCTACTCACTGTGATTCAATAAACTCATGGATCAATTCAGAATAAAAAATGAAGAAGAAAAAACAACTTGCAGTGTAAAAGTGTTGTTTTTTTTCTGAGTCATGTACCATGATGACTGTGTTTCTATTATTCTAATTTTACAAAACTGTTTAACATTGATATAAGATAAAGCCACCATTTAGATGACTGAATCATGCAATTGAGTAACCAATATTGAGTATTGTACATTGAATTACATGTTGAGTTGAAAGGAGTAGGGGAGATAACTAGGGAACAAATGGTGGCTCAGTGTTTTATGATTTCAACATAATAGAGGCCCAAGGGTTTAGCACATCTGATGGTTTAATTTTATCTTTCGATATACAAGTCATGTAATATTGATGTGAACTTTGTTAGATTTTTTTTCCATAATAACATGTACAATGTATTGGTATCAATATTTAAAAAATTTGCCATTCTATTTTTCACATTTTTATGCCCCCCTTCAAAGAAGTGGGGGTATATTGCTTTGCATTTGTCTGTCGGTCTGTCCGTAGACCAAATGGTTTCCGAGTGATAACTAAAGAGCGCTTAGGCCTAGGAACTTCAAACTTAGTATGATGATTGTTCATGACCAGCAGATGAACCGTATTGATTTTGGGGTCAAGGGGTCAATGGTCAAGGTCACATTGACCTTGTAGGTAAAAACGGTTTCCGATCAATAACGAAAGAACGCTTAGGCCTAGGAACTTCAAACTTGGTATGATGATTGTTCATGACCAGTAGATGACCCCTATAGATTTTGGGGTCAAGGGGTCAAAGGTCAAGGTCACATTGACCTTGTAGGTAAAAACGGTTTCCGTGGGGCGCTTAGGCCTAGGAACTTCAAACTTGGTATGATGATTGTTCATAACCAGCAGAGAACCCCTATTGATTTTGGGGTCAAGTGGTTAAAGGTCAAGGTCACAATGACCTTGTAGGTAAAAACAGTTTCCGAGTGATAACTAAAGAACACTTAGGCTTAGTAACTTCAAATTTGGTATGATGCTTGTTCATAACCAGTAGATCAAGCCTATTGATTTTGGGGTCAAGGGTCAACGGTCAAGGTCACATTGACCTTGTAGATAAAAACGTTTTCCGAATGATAACGAAAGAACGCTTTGGCCTAGGAACTTCAAACTTGGTATGATGATTGTTCATGATCACCAGAGAACCCCTATTGATTTTGGGGTCAAGGGGTCAATTTAGGTCAAGGTCACATTGACGCGACCTTGACCTTGTAGGTAAAAACGGTTTCCGATCAATAATGAAAGAACGCTTAGGCGTAGGAACTGCAATCTTGGTATGATGATTGAACATGACCTGCAGATGACCCCTATTGATTTTGGGGTCAAGGGGTCAAAGGTCAAGGTCACATTGACCTTGTAGGTAAAAACGGTTTCCGTGGGAAAACGAAAGAACGCTTAGGCCTAGGAACTTCAAACTTGGTATGATGATTGTTTATAACCAGCAGAGAACCCCCTATTGATTTTGGGGTCAAGGGGTCAAAGGTCAAGGTCACAATGACCTTGTAGGTAAAAACAGTTTCCTAGTGATAACTAAAGAACACTTAGGCTTAGTAACTTCAAATTTGGTATGATGCTTGTTCATGACCAGCAGATGAACCCTATTGATTTTGGGGTCAAGGGGTCAATGGTCAAGGTCACATTGACCTTGTAGGTAAAAACGGTTTCCGAATGATAACGAAAGAACGCTTTGGCCTAGGAACTTCAAACTTGTTATGATGATTGTTCATGACCACCAGAGAACCCCTATTGATTTTGGGGTCAAGGGGTCAATTTAGGTCAAGGTCACATTGACGTGACCTTGACCTTGTAGGTAAAAACGGTTTCCGATCAATAATGAAAGAACGCTTAGGCCTAGGAACTTCAATCTTGGTATGATGATTGTACATGACCTGCAGATGACCCCTATTGATTTTGGGGTCAAGGGGTCAAAGGTTAAGGTCACATTGACCTTGTAGGTAAAAATGGTTTCCGATCAATAACGAAAGAACGCTTAGGCCTAGGAACTTCAAACTTGATTTGATGAATGTTCATGACCAGCATATGACCCCTATTGATTTTAGGGTCAAGGGTCAAAGGTCAAGGTCACATTGACCTTGTAGGTACCAGTAATTAACCCTTATTGATATTTTTGTCACTAGGTTAAAAGTCAGTCATAATAAACTGATCACATGACTATTTGGCTTCCAATTATAGGGGGCATACATGTTTTACAAACATTTCTTGTTGTTTCAATATTCTGCATTTTCAATATTTCCCATTTTCAGAACAGTATTTCACATTATTTTGGTTATGTTAAAAGTAATATTTCACATTTTCAATACTAATTATTCCACATTTATAGTATCAATATTTCACATTTTCAAAGTGAATATTTCATATTTTCAGTATCAGTATCACATTTGTTTTGGTTATGATAGAAGAAATATTTCACATTTTCAATATTTGACATTTTTAGTACATGACTATATCAATAGTTTACATTCATTGACTTTAATATTCCAGGTTTTTTGGTATAATTTATGAACATGCATGTATGTTACATTTACAGTAGCAATATTTCACATTTTTGGTGTCACAGGAAAGAAAAGACTATATAGGTTTTGTAAACAAAGTTTAATATATCTATATAATTTAGGCTGAACATGCTGATTAGCAGACCCTGGAGGGTAAATACACAAATTTAAAGGTTATCACTAATGTAACTAAGTATGTAATGAGTTTCTGTATTTTAAGATTAAACGAAAGATTGTAATCTGATTAAGCAGAGATAAAATTAGTTTCTTTAAGCTTTTTATAATCCAGCTGGAAACTGAAAGTTGTTTGCCTTTGTATTAGCAAGCCACCCTTCTACATTCTGTTAGTCTTACTGAGCTTAGAGTGTACAGATGAATGTTCAATTATTAAATTGACTACTCCAAGAATATGTAGAGCTATTGTACTCACCCAGGCATTGTTGTCGCTGTTGCCTTCATCAAAATTTTGAGTGTAAGTTGTTATCTTCAAAACAACCGATGGGAATGGGATGAAACTTCACACACTTGTTCTCTGTGATTATCTAACATGATGGGTATTGGTTGCATAACTCTGAGTTACCTTTTTACAGAGTTATGCCCCTTTTCTTGCATAGTCAAGCCCTGTCTAAATAAAGCTTGAGTTGTATTTTGAAAGGGCATTTTAACAATGATTTACACAAATACAGAAGGTTAAGGGTTAAAAAAGTGTACCATTAATTTTATTAAAGCTGCATGTTTTGATCCAGATGAGGCAACATAAAATTAAATTTTGTTAGCTTAACCTCGGATGGCTCGTATACCTCCCTTACATTGTAGTTTGAACTTATTGCCCAGTCTGTGTCTAAAACAAATTTGCACAGGCCCTTCGAGTTTAAGTGAAAGAAGTTTGACTGTCTTACAATAAAATAGAAAAAATGTACACAGATTTTAAGGAAAGTAAAAAGATTAAAGATTCAAGTAATAACTAGCATGTCATTTGTGATTAATGATTGATTTTGCAGTATTTATTAACTTATTTCTGCAGCTTTACTTCATCTCAGTAGTGGCTATTTTGCATATTTTGATATCATTTCAGTAATTAACATGGATTGAAAGTTCTCAGTTAAAATGTGTATTACTTTAACTTTATTCATTTCTCAAGATTTTTATTACATTTTCAAAATTTTCATAAAATTTGAATGACTCTGGAGACATGCTGCTTTAAGGCTCTTGGTATCCACATTTTGTGACATTTTATCATTCAACATGGCTTATTTTCCTTTATTTTTAGCCCCTTTATGGCATATGTATACAATTGGCAAAAATTTAAATCTCCTTATCAAAAAATGTTGTGCTGCCAATTATTTTGATATAATGTCACTTTAATGATTTTTGTTAAGACGCCTCCCGCGAAGATTTCTTCAAATTATTTATTCCCTATATGCAGTATATTGATAATATAGAGGAATCGACAGTGAAAATCCTCCATCCCCCACTTTGACACTTAAGACTCGAACCTCTGACCTCCTGAGAGTTCCTCAGTTGTTATGTACGATGAGGCAAAATATTTTTACATACAGGTTGCCATGTGTTAAGAGTGCTGGACTGAGCCTGCAAGTACAAAGATGTAGTAAATTGGGAAGATGGACAAAACCCCACCAAAATTTAGGTGTGGTGTTTTGTCCATTCTATAAAATTTTGAGGTGTGGGGTTTTGACAGGTGGGGTTTTGTCCTACATAAATCAGTAAATTGGCATTGCTAATCTAAAAAAACCATTGTTGGTGGATTATGATATTATATACATGTTTACAGTATGGTTTGTTGAGAGATGTGACAGGAATCTTAATTAAATACTTAATAGTCAATATAATTTTGTCAGGGGGGATCATAAATATGACATGGGAAGTGGTATATTACATCGTAATTTACTACATACAGTATTAAGGGAAGTAGTCAATGTGAAATTAGGAAGTGGCCACTTGTTTTGTATTGGCTAATGTATCCAAAGAAGGTCATTTAACAAATAATCTGTATGAAGTATACATATATTTGGTGTTTAATTATAAGGATTTTCTTACACAACATTATTGGACTACTTTCAACGTCAGACAAGGAAATATAAAACCGTAAAATGGTAGATAGAATTTCCATTCTATTTCATAAAAGTTTTGCATACAAGTATGATTTTTTCAAAAATAATTTGTCATCTTTAGCAGGTTCCGAGGATTCTTTTGTTTTGGGTCAGAATCTTTCTAATAAGAGGTGGGGAATATAACACATACCAATGAAAAAAATAAAACTGCAATAATTCTCAGTTCTTGGGACAATGTATACCTTGGTCTTTATTATCATGGTATAATTATCCCATGAGCCGCATTTGGTTATAAAATCTACTGTTGTATTTTATTAAGGGGTCGCTGTTCGACCGTCAAGCGAGGCTCAGCTTTCTATGTGCCAATAGATCTCGGGTATTTAAGTAGTTTAATGGTTTATAATTGTCTCAACTCAGATGGACCAGACATCATGTGGTATAAGTGGTCGGTCATTTGCTGAGAAATTGGTAATAACTGGTTAGTTATCAATGAAAACTGTTTAGGTGGATTATCTTTTGAGGTATGACCAAAATTGACCAAAACTGTTAAAATATGGGGTAAAAACCAACCACACAAACTGTGCAGGAATTGAATGTAACATTATACTTTTAATACTTCAGATGCAAGAGGAAATATACTTGTATATATGACTGGCTACATTCATTTTGAATAATTTATTATGTAGCCATTACATTCTTGCAAGCTTCCTTATACAATAATAGTTACAAATTGACATTACCAAATTCAGTCAGATCCTGAGAACCCCATAATAGAATAAAAAACGTCATTTAACCTTCATGATTAAATTTTAAAGCTTTGAGCTCAAAAAAAGACATTAGCAATAGAATTCAAATTGGAAATTTATACAAACATGCCTGCATGTGCCATCCACATCACTGCAGCAACAAATCAATTGTAATCACTGCAGACAACCTTGACATGTAGACTGCAACTGAATCTACCCATTGGACCAGTGCAGACCAAGATCAGCCAAATAAGATTGTGCGATCTGATCATATACATTCAGTACTTCAATTTTGAAATTTTCCTGGCAAATGATGAATATTTTTGTCTAGATTGATTAAGAGGGACATGTCCATTTAATATATAATTTATTTCGGTCTGGTTAAAGAACATTTTGCTGTGGCAATATGAATCTTCATGTTGTAACATGGCAAACAATGGTCTTTTGATGTACACAATTGATTTCCTAAAACAAGCGTTACTTATGAAATATAGAAAAAGATTGTAAGAATGTTTTATTTACCAATTACAGTATACGATTTGATTCAGCCATATCATTGACTCTGATTTGATTGCTTTTCTATTTATATATTCAACTTTGACCGTAGATAGTTGATATGATATTAAATCACCGCTAGTCTCAGAGTCATTTACACAATGTCGAAAAATAAACAACTTTCACCTTTTTCTGTCCATTTATCTTGAAGGCATGATTTTATCGTATTACAAATCTCATTTAAGTGAGGGTGATTGGTTTACTTCATTTAGTCTTACCTAAGTAAAGAAATGTAGAATTGAAGTACATAAATGTAAATAAAAAATCGTGTGTAGTTCGATTTTTTTCTATATTTCTTTTGGTCTTTTAAAGGAATTGCATGGAAAAATTGTGGGCTTACACAAACTGTTTTGAAATACATTGTAATATTGAGAGAAAATTATATTTGTGGTGTCTAGAAACATAAAGTGTGTTGGAAATATTTATTATGCATTTGAAAATGTGATAAAGGAATAGGATGATGTTAACATTAATTTACCTTCTGAATTTATTGAAACAATTTACCGAGTTTCAATTTTGGAGATTGCTTCATCATTTTATCAATTTAAGAAATATTTAGATGAAAGTTTAAAGTTAATCAGTCAACAGTTAAAGAGACTGATCAAACTGCATTGCCCCGACGAAATTCATGATCATTTAACAATGAACTCCCATTAACTGTAACAATGGTATTTCTTTGACCATGGTG
Source organism: Ruditapes philippinarum (assembly GCF_026571515.1). NCBI lineage: Eukaryota > Metazoa > Mollusca > Bivalvia > Venerida > Veneridae > Ruditapes > Ruditapes philippinarum. The sequence continues at coordinate 55,678 of NW_026851848.1, read as the reverse complement.
CACATTTCACCTGGGTGATGTGCAGGCTAGCCTGGCTCTTCACTCTGACTCAGGCCATAGGCTATACTCACTCTAGGTTTCAGCAGAGTAAGGGGTTTCAGTTCCCCTATTCAATATTATCCTTGCCCCCTCGACTTTCCCAACTCCCCCCCCCCCCCCCAGCAACTCACATTTATAATCAGTTTTTGTCTGTTATGAATCTTAACAATTATACTGTAATTTATTTTGACAGTTGTTGCAAGAAAACTGAAAGACTTAAAAAAAAGTATATTTTATAGTGGCATTTATGCCTACAAAATGCACTGTTTTCACGCAAACATCAAAATTAGGACATCCAGGGAAAAAACATGGACATAAAAAACGTCTTAAAACATTGTGACATATAGTATAAAATAACATAGGAAGAGCACTGAGACATTTATTTTGATATGTGATTTGTCACAAAATACCTGTATCGTAACAAAATACATCAGCTGCATATAATTTTAATTTTTGCAACTGAGTCCTTGGATATAAGTTATTGTTATTTAAGTATACAAAATTACAACAGTAATAATGTTAGCGGCTTATATATATAGATATATAAGAAAGTCATGAGCAGGAAATTGTAACTGCAAAAATCACATATAAAAATTGACACGCCGCAGCCGGGACTCAAACCATGAGTGTCTGGACTGCTGGTCTAATAATCTTACCACTACACCACAGCGTCCGTTGCATTTTTTTCATCAGTTATATAATCATGCTAGAGTTGTACTGGCAGCTTGTTCTGGTTCCACCAGCTGAAAGGTTAACATTTCGGTTATTTACCACTTAAAATTAAGTTCAAAAGAAATTATTGCGTAAGTCATACACAATTCAATGGTCAAATAAATTTAATTGAATTATCTTAAATTTATTGCCTATACGCACTTTCCATTTTTCAGAAGCTTTAATGATTCATTTTTTCAACTGTTTTGGTATTTTGTTAGAAACGGATGAAAACATGATTATACTGGTAATAATGTTTTGTTTGTTTTTCTCGTTGCAACAGTGCTGCTTCTTCAATATATCAAATGAATATTTTTCATTTATAGGGATTGTTTGAAATTTTCAAAACAATTAATTAGCACAATTAAACAATGAAAAGAAGTTGCTTTCAATGATGAATTACTCTTATAATGAATGATGTTCACCAGTATTATTTTTTATTTATGGGAGCTCAAATAACAACTTTACAATGGTAATCAATTATTGTTTCGGTTAAATAAAATAATTTATATACATCAATGTCACTCAGATGCTCACTTTTTGTCTTGTCTAATTTTGTTAAGCTTTTTTGTGAACTTGACTATAATTAATTAAAGAATGGTGTAGTTAAACAATTTTATTTGGAACAAATTTTTTGTACATGGAAATAAAGAGACTGTGTGTGAAATAGAATTCGGATTTCAAAATAATTTGGATGTAAGGTTAAATGTTTTTGCCTTAAACTAGTGAAAACAAAGGAAAAGATTTTTACGTATGATAGACAATGTATCATGTGTATACATCGAATGGTTGGCACCGCATGCAATCCGGGCAGCGATTCAGTGGTAAAAATGTAAGTATGAGTTAAACCATAATGCTCTGACATTGTCTTCAAGTGGAAGATGCAAAAATAAAGTCAGTTATTTTACATAAATGAGCCGCGTCACAACAAAACCATTTGTCATGGCACGGCTCAAATATTATCTATCACATTGTCTCACTTGTATGGCTCATATAATGTGATAAGCCTGCTAAATTTGTGAAATGGATTTGGACTCATTTGAATTTGGAACAGTCTTTTTGATTTTTAAGGGGTTACAATATCAAAATACAATAATTGATCTACCAACTGTAATAATAGAGCCTGGTTTTATGTGCAGACTGGCCTGGCTCTGTATTGTGATAGCAATTTAGGTTCCTAATTGCTTTTGGTTTCAGCAAGTTCAAGTTGTTTGTAGGTAGTGACTAGTCAATATTAAATCCATCCAATTGTTTTACAAAAAGCAGTTTTCGCCATCAAGTTTAGAGTGTCCCTAGACGTGTCACCAGTGACATGCCCTTAAAGAGCCAATTTTTAAGCACAAAGATGAAAGTGATGATAATTTATGTCTGTGCAATTTCCACAATGCGCAGGTTAAGGTGAAATGAAATTCTAGTATAATATCTAACTTGCTGTTTACTCACAGTTTTATTCTAGCTCTGCTATCATGAATTGTGTTCTTAGAAGAAGCTTTTATTATCTGTCATTGCATAAAATATGTACATTAAACTTATTCAAGAACTAAGTGTTAGCAGCCAGGGACTTTAAATCCTTGTAAGGAAGCTATCTAGCTTGAAGCTTACAGAACGTTAACTCAGGTTCTACACTTAAAGTGCCAGAAAAGCTGAATTTTCATATAATATTGTTGTTTCACAGCTTCCAAAGAATCACCCCTTTACCATACTTTTAAGTCACTTTCTGACTGTTACAATGTCAAGGGGACTTTAAACCCAGCCAAAAACAAAAAAGACCAAAAAAACCCAACAAAATACATCCTACAACTTTAATGTTGTTACATCATAGTCAACAAGAGGAGACAACTCATGTTTTAAGTTTCTATAATTATGTGATTATGTATCTCTTATGTTCTTGATCATGGACAGAATTATAAGTTGGGGTCAAACTCAAAATGTCCTTCTTGGTGTGTTACAAAATACTATGCTCTAAAGTTGCAATGAGGTAAAAAATTGTAATTTGTAGAATCTCAATAGACCATTAAAGTAACAAAGAAGTAAAATATGATAAGTCGCGGAAATATATGGCAAAAAATGGATTTCACAAGTTTCTTGACAACTTATCTGGCAGAAATATGCATGAATGTGGACTTACATGGATCTACATTTAAATAGGAAATAATGACTTAGTGAATTGATTTTTAAATGAGTAAAAAAATATATCAATCAAGTCACGAAAATGTGTGACACAACAAAATAATGGTTGACGAATGTCAGTTGTGTAGCTTCCTATAAGCAGTGTAATGTCATGGCCTAGAATTTTTTCCAAGAAAGTGAAAAAAAAAAAAAAACTATTTGTCTCCAAGTAATTTCTAATTAAATGCCTGAAAAAGTTATTTCTTGCTACTAACTTTATGCCTAAATGCAGTGTCCTCTGTCAATCGGAGGCAAAATCTTTGAGGGGCATGTAAATTGATCATACAAGACTTCCATAGTGTTATAGAAATACCTTCACTTTAGTGTCCAGTTGCCCTAGTCAAAATATATTGATGTGCCAAAGCTTGATTCTGATGGTGCAGAATCTCACTAGAGGCGAGATATTGCCCAGGCACGAAAATAGCTCAATGACATGTATATCGTTGGGCAGTACAATTAGTTGGTCTCACAGTGGCCCATACTTTCAGCTTTATTCATATTATTAGAGATATTTGAAAAATGGCTCAAATGTCACGTTTAGGAGTTTGTGTGTTTGATTAAGGTTTAATGTGCCTATATTGACCTTGCATAATAGTGGCCAAGGTAAAATTTGAATATGTTAATTATACACTCCTGAAGTAATTATATTGAACGTTTCAATTGTTGTATTTAGAATAATATTTGTATGCTAAATTATTAATGATTTTGTTTTATTAGATTTATAGAAGGAAAATGATCACTTTCACAGAGGTCACTTACAAAAAAAAGTTTATATTTAAAACTGTTATTACATTGCAGGGTTTTTCTGTGAAAATGATATTATTGTACTTGCCTATTCATGAATTTTAAAGACTCCGGTCAGATGAGTACGAGATATTATTTTATTAACAAAATAAAAACATTTAATACAGTCATCAGCACATGAGCAGCTCAACAGTAGTACTCTAAATGGCAAGTGCTATATGCATTTCTGTTTCAGATAATTATTAATTAACTTTCAATAGGGGTGTGGATCGTCGGATAAGTGACGATCTGATCCACGATTCAGCACTTACGATTCACAAATCGAACCACGAATCTTTTGTTATCAAGACACCCATAAAAACATGAACATTAGTTCTGAAAACATGTTTATTTTTCTTAAAACAATACTAAACACTAAAACATTAATTTCATTAAACATATATGCAATGCAAATATAAACTAGAGTGGTTGGACCAATGCTCGGCGCATACCAGTGCTCGGCGTAAAAAAATATTTCTTTAGAATATCTGAAAATGTTTCAAGTTATCTCCGATTTAGGTCACCGGTGCTTTTATTTACATCTTTCACCATTTTTTCCTGGTGCGGTTCACTGCTGGTGAAGTCACATGACAATGCTTATAGCAAACGAACGACCGTATGTAATCAGCAAAAAAATAAATTATTAAAATCTTTTAACACTATCTAGAGTTTTGGGGCTGTAAAATTTAAACTAAAAGGGTACTTGTAAATGTATGAACATAATTTGGTTGTTACAATTTATTCAATATGTTTTCTTCATACGATAAAAAAAATTTTTATTCGAAAAACAAACCTGCATCATGAAGTAGTACTGTATGCCGGGCTATAGTACAATTTCAGGCAAACGGCACTTGTTTATCTGGACTTTATTTAGCCTCCCCCATGTATGTCATAATGTGATTAGCAAATTTTACACAATGGCTATTTAAAACAATATCATCGGTCTTGAAAATGGACATAATTATAACATTGAGCTTTGTTAATGTTGATTTGAATTTGTCATATCAAATATAGTATTTTTACGTCGAGCGTTGGTCTACCCACTAGGTTTAAAGGTTGAAAACAAGTCGCGCCAATATAAAATTCCACCAGCAAAATTTGCTTTCAATGAAAATCAGGAAAACGCAGTTTGTAAAACATGTCATGGCGAATTGGCTTATACAGGTGGTATAACGAACTTGTCTAATCACATGAAAAGATAAGTATTTCCAAAAATTGGAAGTAAATTTTGCTGGTGGGATTTTATATTGGCGCGACTCCTTTTCAGCCAATACATATGATGTCACACTGACGTATTAACTTGCGTTTCACAAATTTTGGATTCTTAAAAATAAAACAGTATTCAATATTATAGATCTTTACATAGCAACTAACAATATTTATTTATTTTCTTTTAAAAACAAGCGCTCATAAAGATAAAGTGATTCCTTTTTCGAAACTTATGACTTCCTAGCTCAGCATCATGGTACATGTTTGCTTACTTCCTGTCTTTAATGAGCAAATTGTATTAAGGTAAACATCGCATAATCCATACACAAATTTTTTTTTTTTTGACATTTAAAGTGTAAGAAACGGCAAATGTATAATAAACAAATAAGATCGCAATCCATGATCCCTGGACTGACGAATATTTGTACTCGATTTTTCATTTTGATTCGTGATTATCCGAGTACTCGGATACTCGCCCCAGCCCTAACTTTCAATGATTATATATTTGTTTTGCTGCTTTTTATGTTAAGGTCCCAGTCTGGAAAAAAAAAAAAATAAATAGGGGTATCTGTGGTGAAGTGGTTCGACCTTCTGATCACTAGCTCTTTACCTGTTGTGTGTTCGAATCCTGCCAGGGACTTTGGATGCTTTCATGCGTGGAAGCTAATCCATCTATCTTTAACTAATATGTCAGTGATTCTTCTTTCCGGGCTGAAATTATGCATGGAGATGCACCTAAGCCTTCCTACCAAAATAAATATGTATCTATACAAGAGACCTGCATGATCTAATAAACTAAAGAATAGCTTTGTATCTACTATAACATAGTAGATTGGACTTGTTTTTACAAGAAAATTTCAAAAGGTGCAGTGAAGTGAGAACAGAGGCCCTAATACATGGTTTCCAAGTTCATGATTAAGCCAAAGAGTTGGTGATAATTTCGTGCAATTCTGACACTTGTTACTCAAATTGAAGCATCTTGAACCATGGGGCTGCAAAAAAATGTTTTATTTTTCGTTTATTGTTATTTTTTGATACAAATTTTTGTTTACATGCATGCAAAAGATGTAGAAAAAGGTTTGTTGTATTCATTACATGAGTTTAATTTTTCATTTCTTTTGAAAACATGAGCCTGTTGTTCTGATAATAATTATACATTATTGTATACTATTATAAGTAAACTGTATTTGAAAATTTGATTCTTTCCATATTCTACATTAAAATGGCTTATAAGTTTTGTTTTAAATATATTATTATGTAATTTTCTATAAGTAGTTAAAATGATGGAACGCTGTCAATGTTTGGAAAATATGTACAAGAACTTAAGACTTCCCCCACGTAATTCAAAAATATTCTAAATGAATGTCAATAAATTCAATAAAAATGAAACAATTAATGCATTATTTACCCATTTGAAGGGCCTCTTTTGTTATAACACAGTGTATAGCTAAATTACACTGGTAATTATATTTTTGTGTTAGTTGTCAGTTAATTCAGACTGAAGAATTTGGGTATATTCATATGCACACATGCATTATAAAATAGGGAATGTCTCTGGACAGACTTCTTCTTGAGAAAAGACATTCTGAATCTGCAATGTACAAGTCACAGATTGTGTTGTCACGTCATATGACTGTCATTCCTGTACATCATCAGTCAAGGTCAGATGTCAAGGTCAATCGTTTGACTTCTCACTCGCAGAGGTCACACTCTGTTGGGTATCCGGAACATATTTGTAGATATGGCAGACCGAGAGTTTACTCCTGTCAGGTAAATCTGTAATGTTTTTGGTTGCTGTCGCCTAAACCCACTGAACTTGTCAGTTTTTATGCATTGAAGGATTTTAAAATAACTTGACACATTTTAATGTCTACCATGTCATGATGATATGTTGCGTCCAAGACCCATGTCCCGGGCCTGCCTCCAAGATCAAGGTCACGTTTAAAGTTTTAAGGTGATTCCGCTTTGTCAGCCATGTTTTTTTTCACTAAGTGGGTTCAAAGAGAAAGTAGGTCAAAATTCATATAACAACAAAGCTCACAATGTAAAATGATTAATTATTTGAAAGTACACTACCATGTCTATGTTTTAAAGACTATTATAAACAAAAATAAAAATAATAACAGTAAGAAAAATTGCTAAAAGACAGTTTTAGTGACCATATTCAGAGGACTTGAATTTTGTTTGGTATTTCTTTTATGTAAAGGATGAAGCCCATCAGGACATCAAATTACCAAACTCTTAATAAACAGATAATTTCATTGATATTTAAATGACCATGTTGTCACTCCAATATACATGTGTGGGATTCTATTGAAGTTACCCATTTTGATTGTTCATTGTAACCTACCAGTAACGAAGGTCCTCTTGATTCAGATTGATAATGCTTATAGTTAGTTGAAGTCAGCTTTATTTTGTAAGCAACTTTTCAAGAAATAATGCACCATGTGATTATGATGCAAGTATTTTATTACTGGATGCTGCTGCTGTTTTTAGTGATGTAGATATATCTGATATTGAATAATTGTAAATGATTTAGAAATCTAATTTCAATTAAGATGGTGTTTTACTTTGATCATTATTATCTTTTATACTTATGAGGGGATCATTGCCCTGGTACATGGTGAATGGTTTGTCTTTCATTGTGAACCAGGGATTGTTTAATTGTTGGATTCATATAATCTCTGGTATGGTGACAATGAAGCCATATGATGACACCAGAACTGGTTCAGTTTCCCAAGCACCCTACACCACAACTTTGTATTCTAGTGATTTATATAGGTTAAATTTAGAATTTTTAAGTGTTACACAACTTCATTTTATATAATACATGTGGACTTAGGTGCCTAATTTATAATTATGATTGACATGGTCCATTTATTAGCATAATTATCTAAAATGAGATTCTATTAACAATAAGGCAATATTTATACCCCCGCACAACAAAGTTGTAAAGGGGGTATACTGGAATCAGCTTGTACGTCCGTCCGGCTGTCCGGCCGTCCGTCAGTTTTTTCTTGTCCGCCCAATAACTTAAGATTCCTTTGACCCTTAGTCTTGATATTTGGCATGGAGGTTAGTCATGATAAGTAGATGACCCCTATTGACTTTGAGGTCACCAGGTCAAAGGTCAAGGTCACAGGGACTTTGACTTCAAAAAGTTTGTCTGCCCAATAACTTTAGATTCCTTTGACCCACAGTCTTCATATTTGGCATGGATGTTGATCATGATTAGTAGATGACCCCTTTTGATTTTGAGGTCACTGGATCAAAGGTCAAGGTCATAGGGACTTTGACTTAAAAAAGTTTGTCCACCCATTAACTTAAGATTCCTTTGACCAACAGTCTTCATATTTGGCATGGATGTTGATCATGACTATAAGGTGACCCCTGTTGATTTTGAGGTCACTGGGTCAAAGGTCAAGGTCACAGGGACCTTGACAAAAAAAGCTTTTCTTCTCAATTGCTAAAGAATGTCCTGTCCGCAATGTATTGATTTTAACATTTTCACATTTGAAGCATGTAGAATACATAACTTAGCAATGCACTGGCTTAGTAACCTCAGATTTGGCAGCTTGAGCTCTAAATGGCCACTGTTGATTCTGACAAAGTGGTATGCGGGGGTATTCACGCCATGATATTGGCAGTTCTAGTTCAAATTGATAATATTATTACTTAAATGAAAATGTTTGTACTGAAGTAATACACTTATAACTATCCTTATCATGCAATTGAAATAAAGAATTCATTTAAACTACATTGTAAACAATTGAATGTTTTGTAACTTTTGTTATCACTTCCTTTTGTTTATTTAAGCTTTTTATTTTGTTTTATTTCTTCCTAAAATAAACTGAATAGGAGAAGTTTTAAGTGTTTTTTCTTTCCTTAAAGGAAAGATTGGGGCTACATGATGTTGTAGAAAATTCCAATTTATATATTCAACTTATGCCAGTCCTCCATCATGACCAAGTGGTTATAATTTAAACTTTGTTAATCAAGGGATTAGTTCTTTGCAAAGCTTTTGGCTGCATGGTGCTATTCCTCTCACAGCTTTGTGTTCAAATCGGGCATTAGCTATTTCTTACACAGCTGCTGAGTTTCAAATTTGGGCCAGGGCTATTCCTCACACAGCTAGCTATAGATATTCCTTAAAATTACACAGCATTAGGCAAGGGATATTTCATATTCATAGGGTTATTTATTTGGGTTAAAATCAGGCATTGGCTTTATTTACAGAGGTGCAGTTTCAAATTGATGCTCAGGCTATTCAGTAAACAGCTTTGGGTTTAAATCAGAACAAGGGATATTCTTCACACAGCTTTGAGTTTAAATCAGGAAATTGCTATTCTTAACACAGCTTCAGGTTCAAATCAGGTAATGGCATAGCTGCAGTTTCAAACTGAGGCATAGGATATTCCTTGCACAGCTGCAGTTTCAAATTGGGGCAGGGGATATTCCTTGCACAGCTTTAAATTGTTTTTAAATCAGGGCAGGGGCTACTCCTTACACAGGTGCGGGTTCAAATCAGGGTTTGGATCCTGCCTAACAGACAGCCGCTGCATGTTCCAATTAGGGGGGGGGGGAGCTGATCCCCAACCCACACAAACAGCACTGGGGTTTGTCTGCTGGGGGCAGGAGCTTTTCTTTACACAGCCAATTGTTGACATTTATTCTTTGAGTGAATTGATCAACAAAATTTATTCAGGTGATTGATTGATGACGACCATGTGCTCCTTTTCATGGAATAACATTTGTCCCATTCATTCATTGAAGGTTCCTAGATTACTGTTTTATGGGCACATCTGCAGATTTTTCAAAATTCAAAATGTTGAAATGTTGAATTGGGTTCTATGTGGCAGCATGGCCAAGTTGTCTGACTAGTAATCTAAGGATAATGCTGGACACGTGGATTCAAACCCCATCAGGGGCAAGCCGTTGTTTCCTTGTGCAAGATATTTTAAACTTTACATTCATTGCTTAATACTGGTTGGTTCCACTGGAACTAGGTTCTAGAGGGTTTCAATAAGCTTATATCTAAAATCCAACACAGTCAAACTAGAATAACTTAGTATAAACTAACTGCTTCTATGGGATATAGATACCACTACACATTATGAAAAGAATCAGTTAAACCTTTAGCATGCAACATTTCAATTTTTCACTATTTTTATGTTCGACACTCATTCTGGTGAAGAAGCAGCTATACCGCCTCCATGGTCGAGGGGTTAGAGTCAATGACTTCTAATCCAGTTACCTCTCTGGCATGGGTTCGATCCCCGGGAGATGCTTTTGTAATTTAGCACAGAGGAAGGTGTCTAGTACTGGTGTAACTCTCCAGGCTTTGGTAGTTTAGTACAGAGGAATGTGTCTAGTACTGGTGTAACTCTCCAGGAACAATGGTTAGGAAACTAACCGCCTATATGACTGAAATACTGTTGGGAAAAGGCGTAAAATAAAACAAACAAACGAAGGAGCAGCTGTCAAATCTAAAAAAAAAAATGATATGAATTTATAGAAACATTACAGCTTTCTATCACAAACACATTTTTTGTTTGTTTGAGTATTTTGATAATTCTTAGTAGGGCCATATTTTGTTGTCAAAGATTGGTATGTAAAGTGTTTACATGGCAAATAAATGTCAGTTTTGCAATTGTGTCGGCTTTCAAGTAGGATACTATCTGGATTACTATCAGGTTCCTCAAACCATCTGTATCTATCAGTACAAATTGGACATTTCTTAAGTGTTTGTGTTTGATAAAGGATAGAATATGTTTCTTAAAAGGGTCACCTCTATCTAAAATACATATTTTGTATTTGCACAAAAATTGGGTTTTGTATATTTACACAAGATCTCATATGACCTAAACATTATAACTATAATTGCTATTTGTTATAATGGATTAATGGGACACTATTATAACCCTTTATAAAATTAAGTTTCTCATTGAGCTAGTGAATTTGAGATGAAGTGTATTTTTTTATAAATTTGTGCGTGTGTGTGTGTGAATTAATTGAGTGTTTGACGAGTGTCTTTAGCTTTGAACTTGAAATGAAAAACTTGACCTAAAAATTGAATTAGTCTTTTTAAGGTACTTAATTATTACAATGTCACAGATTAAATTTGTACAGGTTCAATGTTGTTTGTATCTTTTTTTTATAATAATTGTTTTGAAGCTGAAGTTTAAAAAGTATTGTAGACAGAGTGAAGAAATACCTGACCTTATTTAACTCTTACTGGTACTAAACATTTTCTCTGCAAAAAAAACTGTCAACTTCCCCACTTGAAGCAGCTGTGGAGACCGAAATTTGGGTCATTACCAAACAAATCATCCATAAATATATTCACAACCAGGCAGTGATCATAAAACATTCAAGGGTGCTCAGCTATCAGTGGTATTGTGACAAACCATATGCAATTAAATGCTCATCACTGGCCAGAGATTCTCTGAGAATATAGGAAATTTTGGGGAAAACTGGTAATCTTGACTGAGTTTAAGGCTCTGAATCTCATAAACATGATTGGGAGGGGGGGAGACATACTTAATTAAACATACTATAATCAATATAGAGATTTCTTAATTTTTTCTTTAATCCACATAATATTTGATTCATATTACTTCTGTCTTTCTCTCTCCAAAAAGAAGATATACTGAATAAAATTGTTGAGAAAAATTAAACAGTTTGAAAATTAAAACATAAATGCGAAGAGAAAGTTACTTGCATAACAATATGAATTGATTTTGTTTCAGGACCAGAAGCAGACATCATTAAAAAGGTTGTCTGATATACAGAACAGTCCTGACCATAGAGCTCCAGGTAAATATCAACTATCCATTGATTAATAAAATAATATACTACACCTTTTCATTGTTTATCAAGAAATATAAACCTCTTCATCATTGTTTATCAAGTAATATAAACCTCTTCTATAGTTTTTATCCTGTATCATATATTATGCATGTACATATATACTCCATGACTGTTTTTATTCACATATTCAGCTGAATAAAAGCATATTCTACTTAATAAAGCAAAAGTCATAGGTTTTTCAAATGTATTTACTAAGTGTCAATTTATAACTTAATATTAAACCATCGCATGGATCAAAATGATAATAATTTTAACTTCAAGGTTAAGACCCATTACTCTCAGCCTGCATATAAACAGAATTATGGCCCTTGTTCATTGAGATTATTCATGTATTTCATGTGCATAAAGTTAGATTGCATGCAAGCGGTATCTCCACAATCAAAGAAGATATTCAGTATGAACTGTTTTCTGAGTTGGGAATTTAGGTGACTTGCCAAGTTCCACAACTCTTACATGCATTTTTTCATGTGAGAACAAATTGTGACTGAAACATTAGAATGTATGCCATATAGCACACGCGTCAGTCTGGGGACAAACCTTAGTGCAGTATTGGGTTAACTCCAAATAAATTTTATAAGGATTTAACCCATTACTGGACTAAGGTGACACTTTATTGTCTTAATTGAGCTGACATAGAATTTTATATTGAAATATAATTATGTGTAAGAAACATAGGGAAAAAAGGTTAGGAAATGAAGCTTAAAATAGTACAATTAATCTAAGATTTTTACAAACTTTAATCATTATTTATAGCCATTTGCACTCTGCGCAATTATTTATTGTATATTAAAAACTCAAAACTTTTACGTTGCCAATTTGGTAATGTATTTATACTAATACATAAGAGTTGTAAATTCACAACAAGCATTATATTTTAAATCATACTTCTTTAATATTAAAGATAAAGCAGGCATGAACTGTTGTTTTTTTTTCAGCATTTTTATTTTGTCTTCAAGAGCAGATGGTTTTCATTGTTTACAACATACAGGCCAGCCTCAGTGTTTCAGATAGGGAATAATCAGTTTTACAGATACCACAAAATCTATTTATATCAGTCATTAATTAACAGTTTCTTTTCAACTTGAACTTCCTGTAATTATTTATTCATTCCATTCCTGTTCAGTGAAATGTTTATTTTGTAGGGCGCTGTACGGGAAACAGAGTAAAAAAGTATAATAAATGGGCTATGGTATACAGGAGATGCACCTCTAATGTTATTAGCAAACAGTTGAAGAGAGCTTCATTTAAATTTAAGAAATGCTTTTCTGTGCTTTAGAATCTACAAGTTATTATGTTACTATTTTATTATGAAGGAGGTACATATTTTAAAGACCATTTAGTTGCTTGTTATAACATTAAAATTCAGTGTTAAACATAGTTAACTTCATGTAAATAAATGTTTTTTTTATGATTCACATGTTGATAAACACTTCAAAGCTCAGCTAAACTCTTTAAAACAAAGCTAAACTATTTAAAGCTAGTCTAAACATTTAAATGCAAAGCTGCATATTTACATGCAAAGCTTCACTTTTAAATGCTAATTAAGCTAAACATTTTGATTGCAAGGGTTAGATTAAACACTTATAAGCTACAAAGATGGACATTGAAATGCAAAGTTAAATATTGATATGCAAAGTTAAACAGTTTAAATATGCATAGATTATCATTTAAATGCAAAGTTAAACATTGAAATGCAAAGTTAAACATTGAACTGTGCAAAGATTATCATTGACGTGCAAAGTTTAAACTTTGAAATGCAAAGTTATAAGCATTACAATGCAAAGTTAAACATGCAAAGATTACAGTGAAATACATTAGGTTTAACACTGAAATGCAAAGTTAGAAATGTTAAACATGCAAAGATTATCATTGATTAATGCAAAGTTTAATATTTAAATGTATAAAGTTAAACATGTTAGATATGCAAAGACTATCATTGACATGCAAAGTTAAAAATTGAAATGCATTAGGTTGAACATTGAAATGCAAAGGTAAATATTTATGATTGAAATGCAAAGTTAAATATTAAAATGCAAAGCTAAACATGTTAAACATGCAACGATTATGATTGAAATGCAAAGTTTAATATTAAAATGCAAAGTTAAACATTGAAATGCAAAGTTGATCATTAAAAGCTATTAAATTTAAAGACTTGTCATTTAAAACAATGTGGACTTATAATTAGAAAAATAAAATACTATGCTTACAGCACAGATATTTCATTGATATTTATTAGGAAAACTCAAAATAAAAGACTTGAAGCAGCTGGCTTTTAAAAATTTGCTCATTCTTTAAATTAAGTAAGTTCATGTTACAAAAGTAAGTTCATGTTACAGAAGTAAGTTCATGTTACAGAAGTTAGTTCAGGATTATACTCTATAGAAATTCTAAGTATTAAAAAAATTCATTCAGACAAACATCCTGTATGAGGAAACATGGATATTGCACTTTGTTGAAGCTTGTGTCTTGAAATATTGCATGCATTCAAAGAAGTTGGATTAGTTTACATTCCAGAAACACTGGCTGCAAGCAGATGCAGTTTAAGTTGTTAAGTAGAAATACAGAAGAACAGTTTCGCAGCAATTTAAAACGTAATTGATGCTAATGGTTTTTGCATGCCTTAAAAAAATCTCCTGTAAAGTGAAATTTGTTAGAATATTAACTCTGCCATCACTCATGCTATAATTACAATTCCAGAAAAGACTTCTCAATGGAGACAATTTACTTTACAGTTTGAAGAACATGATTAATAATGTAAGGAAAGACGTTTAAGTCTACTATAGCTACAAAGTTATCTTTATTGACAAGGCTTCAGATATGCACTGGATTTTTAAAACTATATATGTAGACTTTTTTGACCACATTCACTTTGTTTACACTCAGTTTAGATCTGAAAGCATTTTTCTTTGATTCAGACAAATTGGTTATTCAAGATGCAATAATAATTTATTGCATTGTAACTAGGCGATCCGTAAAGTCCTGCGGAGAACTATGAGATTTTTTACTTTAGACCACCATGCAATATCCCTGATCTGCAATCAGATAGTAACCATTGCCTATGGCCCAGTCTTTCCTTAAAATATTGGTCAGTTCTATCAAAATACCCGTGGCCTAGGTTGGCCATGCCTATTTCCCCTGCAAATGATGTTAGTCACATCCCCAACCAAAATACCGGTGGCCTTAATTATTTATCTTGGGAAAATCCCCTAAATTTGCCATGGCTAAATCCTAGGTCACATCTCCAACTAAAATATTTGTGGTCCAGCCATGCCATAGCTTTATTCCTGCTTACTATCATGGTCAAAGAATAAATTCATATATTTTCTTGGTCAGTTCTAAGACAATTTTGTAATGTTTAGCTTCTATCTGAAAGGTCAACTTAAGTTTTTAATCTTTCCATAATGTGCTCAAGATATTTTATCAAGTTGAAACCAAATTTCAGTTGCCCCTAGAAATTTAATATCAAGGTCCTTTATTGACCAGTCATGATTTTTAGCTCACCTGACCACGAAGTGGTCATGGTGAGGTATAGTGATGGGGCTATGTCCGGCGTCCGTCGTCGTGCGTTGTGCGTCGTGCGTTGTGCGTCGTTCGTCGTCAACAATTGGGTTGTTAACAGTCTAGCAGTCACAGTTTTGATTGGATCATCATCAAACTTTGTCAGAATGTTTGTCTCAATGAAATACAGATCGAGTTCGAAGATGGGTTATCTCGGGTCAAAAACTAGGTCACATGAGCTAAAAATAGAAAAAGCTTGTTAACACTCTGGAGGCTGCAGTTTTCATCCAAATATTCTGGAATTTGTCAGGAAGGTTGTTTTGATGATTTCTAGGTCAAGTTCGAAGATGGGTCATCTCCGGTCAAAAACTAGGTCAGAGGAGCTAAAAATAGAAAAAGCTTGTTAACACTCTAACAATTGGGTTGTTAACAGTCTAGCAGTCACAGTTTTGATTGGATCATCATCAAACTTTGTCAGAATGTTTGTCTCAATGAAATACAGATCGAGTTCGAAGATGGGTTATCTCGGGTCAAAAACTAGGTCACAGGAGCTAAAAATAGAAAAAGCTTGTTAACACTCTGGAGGCTGCAATTTTCATCCAAATATTCTTGAAATTTGTCAGGAAGGTTGTTTAGATGATATCTAGGTTAAGTTCGAAGATGGGTCATCTCCGGTCAAAAACTAGGTCACAGGAGCTAAAAATAGAAAAAGCTTGTTAACACTCTAGTGGCTGCAGTTTTCATCCAAATATTCTGGAAATTTGTCAGGAAGGTTGTTTTGATGATATCTAGGTCAAGTTCGAAGATGGGTCATGTCCGGTCAAAAACTAGGTCACAGGAGCTAAAAATAGAAAAAGCTTGTTAACACTCTAGTGGCTGCAGTTTTCATCCAAATATTCTTGAAATTTGTCAGGAAAGTTATTTTGATGATTTCTAGGTCAAGGTCGAAGATGGGTCATCTTCGGTCAAAAACTAGGTCACAGGAGCTAAAAATAGAAAAAGCTTGTTAACACTCTAGAGGCTGTAGTTTTATTCCAAATATTCTGGAAATTTGTCAGGAAGGTTGTTTTGATGATATCTAGGTCAAGTTCGAAGATGGGTCATGTCTGGTCAAAAACTAGGTCACAGGAGCTAAAAATAGAAAAAGCTTGTTAACACTCTAGAGGCTGCAGTTTTTATCCAAATATTCTTGAAATTTGTCAGGAAGGTTGTTTAGATGATATCTAGGTCAAGTTCGAAGATGGGTCATCTCCGGTCAAAAACTAGGTCACAGGAGCTAAAAATAGAAAAAGCTTGTTAACACTCTAGTGGCTGCAGTTTTCATCCAAATATCCTGGAAATTTGTCAGGAAAATTGTTTTGATGATTTTTAGGTCAAGTTTGAAGATGGGTCATCTTCGGTCAAAAACTAGGTCACAGGAGCTAAAAATAGAAAAAGCTTGTTAACACTCTAGAGGCTGCAGTTTTCATCCAAATATTCTTGAAATTTGTCAGGAAGGTTATTTTGATGATTTCTAGGTCAATTTCGAAGATGGGTCATGTCCGGTCAAAAACTAGGTCACAGGAGCTAAAAATAGAAAAAGCTTGTTAACACTCTAGTGGCTGCAGTTTTCATCCAAATATTCTGGAAATTTGTCAGGTAGGTTGTTTTGATGATATCTAGGTCAAGTTCGAAGATGGTTCATGTCCGGTCAAAAACTAGGTCACAGGAGCTTAAATAGAAAAAGCTTGTTAACACTCTAGTGGCTGCAGTTTTCATCCAAATATTCTTGAAATTTGTCAGGAAAGTTATTTTGATGATTTCTAGGTCAAGTTCGAAGATGGGTCATCTTCGGTCAAAAACTAGGTCACAGGAGCTAAAAATAGAAAAAGCTTGTTAACACTCTAGAGGCTGTAGTTTTATTCCAAATATTCTGGAAATTTGTCAGGAAGGTTGTTTTGATGATATCTAGGTCAAGTTCGAAGATGGGTCATCTTCGGTCAAAAACTAGGTCACAGGAGCTAAAAATAGAAAAAGCTTGTTAACACTCTAGTGGCTGCAGTTTTCATCCAAATATTCTGGAAATTTGTCAGGAAGGTTGTTTTGATGATATCTAGGTCAAGTTCGAAGATGGGTCATGTCTGGTCAAAAACTAGGTCACAGGAGCTAAAAATAGAAAAAGCTTGTTAACACTCTAGAGGCTGCAGTTTTTATCCAAATATTCTTGAAATTTGTCAGGTAGGTTGTTTAGATGATATCTAGGTCAAGTTCGAAGATGGGTCATCTCCGGTCAAAAACTAGGTCACAGGAGCTAAAAATAGAAAAAGCTTGTTAACACTCTAGTGGCTGCAGTTTTCTTTCAAATATTCTGGAAATTTGTCAGGAAGGTTGTTTTGATGATATCTAGGTCAAGTTCGAAGATGGGTCATGTCCGGTCAAAAACTAGGTCACAGGAGCTAAATATAGAAAAAGCTTGTTAACACTCTAGTGGCTGCAGTTTTCATCCAAATATCCTGGAAATTTGTCAAGAAGTTGTTTTGATGATTTCTAGGTCAAGTTTGAATATGGGTCGTGTCCGGTCAAAAATTAGGTCACATTGCCCAAATATGGAAAAATCTTTATAACACACAAGAGGTCACATGTTTGACTCAGTTGTCATCAAACTTGGCCATGATGCTTGTTTAAGATGCTTGGATGCGGTTGTGTCAGGTGAGCGATCCAGGGCCATCATGGCCCTCTTGTTTTGTTTAAGTGTACATGCATGGATATTCTAAAACACAAAATGAATAGTTCTTAATATTGGTCCAAATAAAGCATTTTCAACACAATGCTGCAAAATGAACCTGTTCCGTCAATAGAAGATAATAAAACTATGCATGGGCGCTTGGTTTTAGGATGAAATATTGTATAGTTTGCTTTTATGAAGAAAGTGGCTGTCTTTAAATGTTGTGCCTTAATGGCTGTACAAGGTCATAGACCATTCATAAAAGTGTAGATTCAGGTGGTCTGATACTGAGAAATATCAGTAAGATGATAACTGACATCTGAAAGTAAAAGTTAAAATATCTGTATAAGAATATGCAAGACATTGAGTGACTGCCACAAATTGGTACGCAGGGCTTTGGTGCTAGTGATGTTGTAGCGAATGAATTCAAGTGTTTTATCAGTAATATTATTCAGGGCACCCGCGGCCGAGTGGTTAAGGTTGTTGACTTCAAAGTACTTGCCTCTCACTGTTGTAGGATTGAGCCGCACCAGCAACAAGAGAAAAATCATCCAGCTTAACTTACGCATTGTCAGCGGTTCTTAATACTCAGGTGCCCATTTGTGCCTAGAAAAATTTACAAAGGGGCACCTGAGGTCTTCCTCCACCAGTAAAGCTGGAAATTCGCCATATGACCTATACTGTGTTGGTGCAACATTAAACCCAACGAAAGAAAAAATATCAGTATTATTAAATATTAAATCATGTAAGAATATTATAATGAATGGTCATCGAGTTATGATGGCAAGTTGGGAGGGACTGTAGTGTCTCTGTTACAATGTCAACAAACTGTTTGAGTGGTCACTTTGATATGACTGTAGATTTTAACCATAATTCATGAATTAATTCACGTATAAGAGAAAATACATGTCATTTAAATAACATTTGTAATATACATAAAAGGAAGTGTGTCTGCAACAATCTGCCCTAAAGTTAAATAGAAACTTCCTTGACACCAGCTTTCAATTGATAAAAGTTTAGATATCTCAGGCTTTTAATTGGTTGATTTTTGACATTAGATTTGTAATTGACCAATAATAAGGAGAATCTCATTTCTTTTATAAAAACTGTATATATGGATTTACAGAAAAACATCGCAAGTACATGAGATATGCCTCTTTGCTAAAATTACAGGATCTCTTAGTTTCACAGTCACATATCATACTTAAATTCATTATATTGGTTAAGAACATTTAAAACTTTAGTAAACACCTTTCTAGTGGTGATATATCAATGGAATATAATTACATGTACATTTATATCTCATTATAATTAATTTCATATTTGTGATATAATATATTAGTTCATACGGGATTATGATATTGAATCATACGGGATATGATATTTTCAATGATTGATATGACATTAACTGAATTACTCTCTTAGCGAGAAATTCACTACATTTTATGATAATACTGCATGGATAATAATATACCAAATAAATTTCAAATTCTGATACAGTTGCAAGATAATTGGAAATTAACCTGGACAATGCTAAATATTCTAAATGATCTTGTCCGTTTTTTTAATTTGGACGAAACCATTCATCATTAATAGGGAAAATTTGCAAAAAAAATGTATTGACTTACATTAATAGCAAACACTGTGCAGACCATAACGAGACAGCACGGATGTACTGGCTTTAATCTTTGTCTGTATATTGTTCACAGGGGTCGAATCAGTTGCCGCCAGAAGGCCAAGGGTCAAGCTTTCTGGTGGCAAGATACTTTACATGCATGTATTTACCATGCTTGGAATTTGGAATTGTCAATTGTTCAATCCTATATAGAAATATACCCCCGAATATCGTAAGTGGACTTGCCTTTCTTTCAATCTTAGGAAAAATTTCAAAATATGTACTGACTGGATAGCGAACAGTGTAGACAATGATCTGATGGCATGGATATGCCAGCTGATCTTGGTCTGCATGGGCAGTATGGGTAGATACTGTAGCCGCCAGCAGGCTGAAGGTTAAAGATTTCATTGTTGAAATGCTAGATTAATAAGGTTTATAAACTAGTTAAAAATCTGCTGTAATCTCCAGCCTCATTTTATAACAGAAATTAAATATGACCTGACAAAAATGACTGATTATGGCTTTAAGAGAGTCAAAATAGCCCTTAAAATTATTTGACAGTCAAATTGTTAGTTAATTTAGGATTTTGTTCAGTACAGTAGAATTCCTACTTAAGACCACCTTGGAATTTAGACCACCATGCTATTAAGACCAATTTTCTGTCCTTTGTCAAGAATATCTACAATTGAGACAGCCCCACAATTAAGACCACTTTGGTTCAGTCCCGATGGTGGTCTTAATTGAGGGATTATACTGTATTTAATAATTGTGCTTTAGCGGCAACTGATTGACTACCCATGCCACCAGTGCAAACCAAAACCAGCTTGCACCTCCATGCTGTCTGATCATAGTCTACTGCAGCTGTTAGCTATTGAGTCAGTTCTTATTATGAAATTTTCCCTGGAAATGATCAATTTTAATGGTTTTGTCCAAATTATCAAGTGGACACGTAGCTACTCCTTTACCACAAAGTAAAGATACTATAAGGATATGCCAGTTGTTAAGGAAAGCTCCTAATTGTACTGAAATATTGCAAAAAGAAAGTGCATTCCAATAACTTGTATATTGTTGTATATGTATTATGAAATATTGAAATAATGTGCATCTGTTTAAAAATATTAAAAAAAAAATTTCAAGGTAAAAGTGATTCATCTCTACCAAAATCAATTGAAGTTCTCTATGCATCTGAGTCAATTATAATCACAAGCTTCCCCTTCCCCCCCCCCCCCCCCTCCTGGAGAGCAAAGGATAGAGAGGGGACTGTGTATACAGGGTCAAGTGAATGGGGTGGGAATGCCAAATAAAATAGGGATCTGTCCAGCATGCAGTCCACAGGGATTAAGGGACAGAGGATTTTATAATTTTTTTTGTTCCCATACTAGATGGAGGCTCTAACTACCTTGAGTTTTTATAATACAAAAATCAGGAACTTTTTATTTTGCCAAGGTATGGGGCATATCCGGGATTTATAATATTTGACTGATTTTATTATAATATAATTAGTGCATGAAATTTTAAGCACCATAATAACTTCTTTTTTATCACAATTTTTACTTCATGTATATGATAACTAATTTGTTTTAAAATAATTATTTTATTTCAACAGGACATCATCAGTTTTTGGAAGAGTTGCAGATTTGTTGAATTATTTCTTACGATATTTTTTTACCATCATTGACAATTTCAGAGCAAGTGATGCCGGAAACGCCAGTACCGGACTACGGTGATGCTGCCACACCGGAAAACCAGAATGTTTTTAAATTTGCCCAAAAATTTCAAACTGTTTTAACAAATATCCAGAAAATAGGTATTTGTTTTTTTCGGATAGTAACTTGCACAGCTTTTCATATCCTGGTGTGTCATCACTGTTTATAACGGGGATGTAGAAACTGGTCTTTATACTATGCTTTTTGTTGCTTTTTAGTATAGTATATATTATGATTATACTCTTTTTTTTGTCACTCTAAATTTATCTCTTCTTACTTTGCTTAAAGTTCCTTAAAATCATCTCGAATTTTAGGATAAAATTTGTGTTATATAGTTAATTATTTTAATTTCAACAATTTTTCCCCCTATCATTACTAATCTGCCCAGAAAGAAGAATTTTTATAGCATTTAAAAAAATATTTCTGCAACCCTCCTGAGAATTTGCTTGACAATAATTAGAATTTCATATTACTGCTCTGAGCTTCAAATGAATGTCTTCTTCTTTTCTTAGGCTTATTTTTTAACCCTTACCTGACACTAACTTGACTTTTCCATCTTTTAATCAGAATAAAACCATTCATTAATTTTAGGGAAAGTTCCAAAAAGTTTACTGACTCAGAGTAGCCAACATGATTGGACGTCACAAATGTGACGAAATGTGTCCAGTTCATCGATGGTTGTGTGTTCCGTCAGTAATTCTATCATTCCTGGATGTGTTTTTAAAAAAGACTTGGTAAAAATGTGATGGACATGATGACAAAGTGTCTCCAGGTCAAAGATCAAGGTCACACTTGTACATCCAAACTGACCAATCTCATACTATGATTATGAATAGATGGCCGTTTCTGGTCTATGACTTTTGTCATTTACCTATTGATTTTGAAAATTGTTACACCTAAATGTTTGTGCTTATGTGTCATGGTACAACCAAGGGTTATTACTCAGGGGTCAAGGTCACACTTGAATTTTTATGATGTGTTCCACACAATAATTAGGTGAAACATCACCTCAAGGTCAAGGTTATGCTTGGACATTAAATGTCATGGGATTGTGAATAGATTGTTTGTTTTTTGTGCATAACTCTATTAATCATGGATGGATTTTGAAGTAATTATCCATAGATGTGCAACTCGATAGAATTAAGATATAGTGACCAAGATCAAGTCAGTTTAGCAGTCTAAAGGTCAGGGTCACATTTGAATAATAAAAGTCATGATATAATATTATGACAGTAAATTGTTATCATTGATGTCTTTCAGTGGATTTTGAAATAACTACACATAATTTTATGGTTCATTTATATCAAGAAGACTTAATTATCACATGAAAATGACTGGAAATGTTTCATTATTCTTGTAACACTCTTTTTACAGTAACCGTCATGCCTTAGTTTTAAGTCAAAGGTCAGAGTTCCTTTTACTAGTCTGTTTCCATGAATAGGCATTATTTTAAACTGTTAAACTTAGATTAATATTTCTGCCAGATTGATGAAAAAAATTGATGAAGCCACTGGTTACATATTTGACTAAATTTCTTTTATTGTTGGTAATCCAAAGAAACACATTTTATGCATTTTGTTTTTGTGGGAAGAGAATAGCTTTAAGGTAATGACCCTAATCACTGAAAGTTGGATTACTATTAGAGTTTTCTGTCTTTTATGGGTATTTCGAGCTAAATGGTTTACTTCTAGATTTAGGAAGGCTGTATTATTACAGTAGTGAATATTGATCGAATATTTTTGTTTTTAGATTAATTATAAATAGACTGACTGTCTGTCTGATGAATTATGTCAAATGAAGAAAAATTATCTGATATTTTTTATACAGCTCTTTATTTATTAATTCAAATTGTTGAAGTGAAAAGTTCTGTTTGAGTCAATCACTTAATATATGAATTAAAAAGTTTAGCTAAAGTGGATTCTTCAGATTTATTTAAATACTCAGTAAGATTTTCAATTTTATGACATATCTTTAAAGAATTATAAGTTTAATGTTCTCTATACTAAATATTAAAAATGGACTTGGGTCAAAACAATTTATAATTTTTAGGGGAAAAAAATAAGTACTGACTGAATAGCAACCAGTGCAGACCGAGATTTACTTAGACTGCACTCAAATGAGCTGGCTGGTCTTGGTTTGCTCTAGGGTAACATGGCTAGATATCATTTGCCGCCAGTAGGGTAAAGGTTTAGCAGACCCTAGTTTCACCGTAGTTACACCTGAGTGCATAGAATCTGGGATTACATGGGATTAAAATGAGGAAATTCATCTGGGGATAACATCACAGTCTGATATTTTCATTGATTTCATTTGACAGGCATGTGATTGTAATTGCCTTACAGTGTTACTGACTTTAACAGAACCAGAGAAATATTGTTGTTTTGTGAAGGATTCAATTTATATAACATCATTGATTTTCAGAATATTTAAACAAGAATTCAGGTTAACAGCAAAAGCTAATCAAGTTTGTATAATTCTATGAGAATTAGGTTTGAAAATTGTTTTATTTCGAAAGCTTTAATTAATTGACATCATTTTTTATGTATATTGTTAATTCTAACACAAATGCATTTTACTCTATTAAACATAGAAGAACCGAAAGTGTGTGTTATTATGCAATAAAATCACTGTTGACGTTCTATATTTAAACATATGTGACATAATCATTAGATATGTGACACAACCATTAAAAATGAGACGCGCTGAAAATAAGTATGAAAACAAATCGGGGTGCAAATAAACTTGGTATTTGGTAGGGCAGCATTTATTTGTTGATGTCGTGTTAGAATTTAAATAATATATCCAAAATGGTGATTATATTGCTTGATAACATCACTGTTTGTCATTTGGATGTGCATCATTATATCACTGGGGTTACACTCTTGTGATATAATTCCTTGCATTCGAACACCAAACAGTGATTTAATTTTGCAATAAAATTACTGTTTGGGATATATTATTTCTTAAACATTGTGGCAGGGACTTTATAAATATCACTGATGTTCAGAATATTACCCTCCTCATATTACCCTCAGTATTGATACTCAGTCAGATTTTCAATTTTAAAACATATCTTTAAAGAATTGTAAGCTTAATGTTTACTACACTAAATATCAAAAATGGACTTGGGTCAAAACAATGAAAATTTCATGTTTGGCAAAAAGCTGACAGGGAATCAAATTTACAGGTTTAAGTTTCAAATTTGGGGAATTTGCATGATTTTAAAGAAATTTTCTTGAGGTATAGCCTGTATAAGGCTACAGCAATAGAAATTTAAAAAAAAGCCCAGATAGTGTTGTCAGCCATAATTGACTTTTTGGTTATCCTGTGATACAGTGTTGTCAGTCATAATTGACTTTTTGGTTATCCTATGATACAGTCTTGTCAGACATAATTGACCTTTTGGTTATCATATGATACAGTGTTGTCAGTCATAATTGACATTTTAGTTATCCTGTGATACAGTGTTATCAGCCATAATTATGTCTCCCCCACCTCGGGGGGAGACACATTGTTTTTGCCCTGTCCGTCCGTCAGTCCGTCCGTCCGTCAGTCCGTCCGTCCATTCTTCGTTTCCGGACGATAACTAGAGTTCCTTTTGACCTACAGCTCTCAAACTTCATAGGATGAATGGTCTTATTGAGCAGATGATCCCTATTGTTTTTGGGGTCAGTAGTTCAAAGGTCAAGGTCACAGTGACCGTTGGTCAATTTCTCGTTTCCTGATGATAACTAGAGTTCCTTTTGACCTACAGCCCTCAAACTTCATAGGATGATTGGTCTTATAGAGCTGATGATCCCTATTGTTTTTGGGGTCAGTAGGTCAAAGGTCAAGGTCACACTGACCGTTGGTCAATTTCTCGTTTCCGGATGATAACTAGAGTTCCTTTAGACCTACAGACCTCAAACTTCATAGGATGATTGGTCTTATTGAGCAGATGATCCCTATTGTTTTTGGGGTCAGTAGTTCAAAGGTAAAGGTCACAGTGACCGTTGGTCAATTTCTCGTTTCCGGATGATAACTAGAGTTCCTTTTGACCTACAGCCCTCAAACTTCATAGGATGATTGGTCTTATAGAGCAGATGATCCCTATTGTTTTTGGGGTCAGTAGGTCAAAGGTCAAGGTCACAGTGACCGTTGGTCAATTTCTCATTTCCGGATGATAACTAGAGTTCCTTTTGACCTACAACCCTCAAACTTCATAGGATGATTGGTCTTATTAATCAAATGATCCCTATTGTTTTAATGGTCAGTAGGTCAAAGGTCAAGGTCACAGCGACCGTTGGTTTATTTCTCCTTTCCGGATGATAACTAGAGTTCCTTTAGACCTACAACCCTCAAACTTCATAGGATGATTGGTCTTATTGAGCAGATGATCCCTCTTTTAATATGACCATCAAGTGCAATTTCGTTTGACGCCCGCCTGCCATACGCTGATTGAATAACCAGGATTTTCAAAATTGAATACCTGGTTAAAAACAAACAGTTTAGGAAGCATCTTCTCATACAACCTTAACAATAGAAACCATCCATAGACAGCCTTCATTGAAGTGACTACCGGGTATTTACATTATCTTATCTCCATTTCCATTCCTGTTTCCATTCACAGTTATTCTCAGCAGTGGGGGAGACATGCGCTTTTTTACAAAAGCATCCTCTAGTTGACTTTTGTTATCATATGATACAGTGTTGTCAGCCATTATTGACCTTTTGGTTATCATATGATACAGTGTTGTCAGCCATTATTGACTTTTGGTTATCCTTGTGATACAGTGTTGTCAGCCATTATTGACTTTTTGGTTATCCTGTGATACAGTGTTGTCAGCCATAATTGACTTTTTGGTTGTCCTACGATACAGTGTTGTCAGTCATAATTGACTTTTTGGTTATCCTTGTGATACAGTGTTGTCAGCCATAATTGACTTTTTGGTTATCATATGATACAGTGTTGTCAGACATAATTGACTTTTTGGTTGTCCTGTGATACAGTGTTGTCAGCCATTATTGACCTTTTGGTTATCCTTGTGATACAGTGTTGTCAGACATAATTGACTTTTTGGTTGTCCTGTGATACAGTGTTGTCAGACATAATTGACTTTTTAGCTCGACTTTTCTATGAAAAGGGGAGCTATCCTACTCGCCCCGGCGTCGGCGTCGGCGTCGGCGTTGGCGTCACACCTTGGTTAAGTTTTTCGTACCACCCCACTTTATTTCAGAAGTATTACAAGTATGGCTTTGAAACTTACCATACTTGTTCACCATCATAACCTCCATCTACAGACAAGAGTACATAACTCTGTCAAGGTTTTTGACAGAATTATGGCCCTTTTTTGACTTAGAAAGTGTATTGAGCTTGGTTAAGTTTTTTGTACCACCTCACTTTATTTCAAAACCATTGGAGGTATTGCTTTGAAAATGACCATACTTGTTTACCATCACGACCTTCATCAACAGACAAGAGGACATAACTCTGTCAAGGTTTTTGACAGAATTATGCCCCTTTTTGACTTAGAAAATACATTGAATATGGGTAAAATCCACTTATTGCCTTAACCCTTTGAGATATTGCTTTGAAACTTTTAATGCTATTTCACATCATTACCCCCATCTGTACGCAAGAGGAGGTAACTCTGTCAAGGATTTGTTTTAAAAATTAAGGCCTTTTATCGACTTAGAATCTTGGTTAAGTTTTTAGTACCAGTCCACTTTTTGACTGAACTGTTTGAGATATTAATTTGAAAGTTGGAATACTTGTTTACAATCATGATTCCCAAACATGTCCAGGAGAAGGTAATTCTGTCAAAGATTTTATTTGAATTATGGCCCTTAACTGTCAATGTTTTGTATTATAGGCAAGCACTAAAAAACTTAAAAAATCTAAAAAAATTCATTCCTATCCACTTGTTCACTTTACCATAAATTATGTCATATAAACATTGCTGTAATATTCAAGGGTATCAAACAACTAGTTCACTTTAAAAATACAGAGATTCTTGTATTGCCTTTTACTGCAAAAACTTTTTTTATTGGCAAGCAATAAAAAAGTCGAGCGCGCTGTCTTACGGACAGCTCTTGTTGGTTATCCTTGTGATACAGTGTTGTCAGTCATAATTGACTTTTTGGTTATCCTTGTGATACAGTGTTGTCAGCCATCAGTAGCTGTCATATAGTCTCTATTGCTGTTATATAATTATGATGTCCTCGACCATCATTGACTTAGTTATCTTATGATGCAGTGTTGTCAGATGTATCTCTATGGTTGTCATATTTTACTCAAAATTAGATTAATTCTATTATTGGCTATGTATAATAAGGTAATAATAATATGTACCAAGGTATGTTTTAACTGTCAGTCATTAACATAGAAGATGCACTTATTATCTTATAGATATATAGATAATGTTTTATGTTTTACTAACCTAGAAGGCAAATGTGGCAGTGTGCTTTAACTTTATATACACACATACTACATATATGATAATACAAGCAAGTGTGCTTTCATTTTCAATGCACAGCATATGTGTGCCTCTTGATGGACAGAACAGACAAATTTGTTTGCAAATAAGATTTATTAGAGGAAGTATTTTTATCAGAAAGAAAACTTTTTAAAGAATTAATAAGATTATGGGAATAGTTTGAAAAAAAAAACACACAAAACCACACCATGTTAGAGGCATGCTATCAACTAAAGAGAGGTAACTGGTATAGACTATTTCCTTAGACAAGTCACAGTAGCCTCCCTTTAATATATATGTATAGTTTATGACAGGAAACTTAAACTTGATATTATATTTTCTTATTTTCAGAAAATTAATCATTGTTCTGATTGTTTCATTAATTGTTGACAAATTGTAGCATATTTTCTTGTCATTGTTTTATGTAACTTACAAATCCCAGCAATTGTGTTGAATTTCCTGGCGTGATTATAGTTGAGAAATAACAATCGTTGCTGTTAGTAATAGTGCAGTGTGTTAAGTTGTAAATAAGAAACTTTGCCCATTGAATGACCAATTGTGTATTATATGTGACGTTCATAATGTAGATGAATGTTTATGAATCATATTAATGCAGAATATGTACGTAGATGAAACAAGAACATGTAATTATGAAAGGCGTTATGTAACACTTGCATAACACACAAGCATTGTATGTGTCATTTGTACTATTTTGCAGACAAGATTAAAACTAAAACTGTCAATACACAGCAGATTTGACATGTAGATAAATATGTTAAGTGTGACTTAAATTTTTTTTTGAGGATATGCATAAATTAATCATTGAGGATATGTCTGTGGTTATAACAAAATTTCACAGAAAATGTTGAATAAATTATTGCGTTGATTATAGAGAACCTGATAATTTAGATGAAGAGGACATTTATGAATTAATTAAGAAAGAGATATATGCTTTAATAAATTATTGACAACATGCATAAATTCATTATAGAAAACATGTTGAATTAATTAAAGAGGACATGTGTCAATTGAATACTGAGGACATGATGAATTAATTATAAAGAAAATGCGTAAGTTGAATGAAGAGGACATGATAAATTTTTTTATAGAGGACATGATGAACTAATTATAGAGGACATGCATAAATTGAATATAGAGGACATGAATTAATTTTAAAGAACATATAAATTGAATATAGAGGACATGATAAATTGATTATAGAGGACATGATGAATTAATTGTCAGACCCTTGCATAAATTGAATAAAGATGACATGTTGAATTAATTATAGAGGACATGCATAAATTGAATAAAAAGGACATGTTGAAGTTATTTTAAATTAATTAGGACATTCTTGTCCAATGACTTGTGTTACTTCATAAAAACATGATAACACTTGCCAATTCTTGACTTACTGGTATTTTTGTAAATTTTAGAAAAATCGTTAATATATTGATTGACTTTAGTTATTTAAAGAGAATATCGATGCTCCCTGACCTTTGCTATTTTAAAGGACATATATGGTAATAACCTAAATATCTATTGTTCTTCTTTAGACAATGCTGACCGACCTTTTTAATATCAGATGATGCTTTACTAAGAGAATTTATAAAGATCTACTAGTACATGTACATCAACAAAATTTTTCATCTTATCTTAAAGATCCTGTATGTTTTGTGATTGATATTGTTACTGTATGTATCATACACTTGCAAAATATTATATATGTATATAATTATGCAAATAAAACAATTTTCAAACATCCAAGAATATGTAAAATGTGTGCTGCAAATATTTGTGCACATTATATTTAATCAATAAGTTACATGCATTTATTTCTTATTGGAAAATTTGACTTGGAATTTATAGAAAATAAATTTCTAATTACCTCCCTTTATTTACGCAAAATGTTAAATTGGGTAATATCTTTATAAATAATGCTTATTTGAACTTACAAGATTGACAAATCATAATTTGAGCATCATATTTATGAAATAAAACCATGAAAAAAATGTGTTACAGGATCTTTAAAGAACTTGATTTTCTTATGTCATTTAATAGGACAATTATTACTGTATGTTGTAATGGTTGCGTTTTTTGGGGTTTTTTTTAAGATATTATGGTAAGCTGTATTGTATTGTATTATTTTATTGTATTATTTTATTGTATTATTTCAGAGGATATGTATAATGATAATATGGAGCCTGAACCAGACTATAATGACGAGGCAGATGTGGTTGCCATGGATACCATAAATGCCAACAAGGAACGAACACCGTCGCAATCCTCCGATGACGGTATCATCGTACCAAAGAAACTTCCCAATCCTTGTGTTGAATCGCCCACTAGACAAGCATTGCATAAAGAATTATTGTTAAATTATAAAAGGTAAGTTGTGTTTTATTTAATAAGACATTTTTGCAGCACAAAAATGGGTGATTTCCAAGTGGTTAAGGTCGTTGACTTCAAACTTTTTGCCCTCCTCGCTGTAGGATGAAATCCCACTAGGAACATGTGGGGAACCTATCCAGCTAGCTAATACAGAACATCGTTTGTCCTAATTGTGGCTGAATATCATGCCTACAACAGGTAGGGGCACCTGAGGTCTTTATCCACCAGTAAAGCTGTGTCGTCATATGACTTATTCTGAGTATGCCTATGTAAAAACCAAACCATTAAAAAAGAAAAAGTTAAGGCAGTTTGATCAGCATATGTGCATATCCAATTTGCAAACTGCAATGCTTGTTACATCACTATCTGGGTAAATTGGAAACCCAGTAAATGGCTGCAGTTTAACCATTGCTCACTCACAGTCCATTTGACATCACTACTTTATTTGTAACCAGGTGCTAAGGTAAATTTCAACCCAAGTAAAAGACTGCATTTTAACCACTGCTCAGTGCTTGACATCACTTTTTAAGCAATAGGGCCAAAGCAGGTGCAGTAAATGTGGCAAGTATTATGGAAATAGTCATGTCCCAAATTGATCTATGTTAAAATTTGACAATTGATAGAAACTTGAAAGAGACTGCATTTTGCTGTTAGATTCCAAGTTACCATTGTATGATATTAAGGTTAAGGTCAAAATTTCTATAAATAGATTATGATAGTAAAGAATGACAATACATAGAAACTTGGGAGAGATTTCATTTACCTTTTAGATACCTAGTTACATTCACAGTTAACTGCCTTCGTGGTCGAGGGGTTAGAGTCGATGACTTCTAATCCAGATACCTCTCTGGCGTGGGTTCGATCCCCGGGAGATGCTTTGGTAGTTTAGCGCGGAGGAAGGTAGTCTAGTACTGGTGTAACTCTCCAGGAACCATGGTTAGGAAACTACCCGCCTATATGACTGAAATACTGTTGGGAAAAGGCCTAAAATGAAACAAACAAACGTTCACAGTTTCTGAAAATAGATTTACGATGGTAAAGAATATCAATATACATAGAAACTTGTGAGAGACTATATTTATCATTTAACTTGCCAATGTTATGCATGTAATATTGTATTTTATAATGTTAAAGGGGAGTTAATGTGCTGGAGAAACCAGAATTAAACAAGGTATTACAGAATCGCCGCGAGACGCAGCGACGTAAAGAATGGCAGGAACAAGCATCTAGTAAACGTACTAGCCTGGAGATGAAACTTGAACAGAGAGCTACACGGTTAAAGGTGAAATTTAACATATTCTTACTGTGTTTAAACGGGAAAATTGTATATTTTTATGACAGAAAGTGTTTGAATTTAACATGTGATGAATAGCAGTTATCTCCACTACATTAAGAAGATATTGAATGTTTTTATTTTAAAAACAATTCCCCCATATCATAATGAATGAAAATATAATATTCGCATTGAAACTTGGATAGGTTTAATGTGATGGTGTTTATCACAAATACTTTAAGAGAATAGAATGACAAAAAAGATTTTACAGTCTGTTTGCAAACAAAACAAGATAATATTATATATATTAGATTCAGTAAAAATATTATATATATTAGATTCAGTAAAAAAATATATACAAAAAGATGCAATATTTTAAGGATTTTGGACATTAAACGAAATTTTTTCCTCATTTTAAAATTCCCAGCTATGTTCCAACCTGTGGTGCAATTTCTACGTGTTACAGTCCCTGTGGTTCGACTCTGCTTTAAGTTGACGAAATAAAATGAATATGAAATGATAAGAAAGGTCACTAATGTAATGTCAGTTCATATAGTGTTACGCTGTTCCGTCATTCCGTCCCTCCATAATTCTGTCATTCCTTCATCATTAGTTTCCGTTCATTATCTTAGTAACGGTTGCATACATTCAACTCAAATTTGACATGTACCAGGTAGATACATCTTAGGAATAAGCAGTTCAAGTTTGAATTTGGTAGTGGTTTAATGATTTTGAGACAAACTTATCTTTCTTGAATGTTGGAAAAATTTTGAATTTTCAGTTTCAGCACTCATACTTTTGTGGAAATGTATGTGGCCATTATTTCGGCTACAAATATGCAATATGCAATTTACAAAGGTTAAGACTGAATAATTTCAGTGCCTTTAACATTGTATAAATATGGTTTGAGTTAACATTGAATAGTTTTAAGGGCTTTGAACTTAAAATGAAAAAAATAATTTGTGCAAACAAATTTGGAACTAAATATTATAACATCTGAAATTTTGGCTGCTCGCGGGGGCATCCATGGCATGATGACACATTTCTAGTCTGTATTTTTTTCAGGAGGATGAAATGAAAACAATTACGGAGAAAGACGAATCAGAAAAGCCTGAACTCCAAAAAGCCTTCGCAAAGTTCGCTCAGAAATCAAATGGCAATGTAAAGTGATCAGATTCTTCACAGACAAACCTCCTCCCCCAACTCCCAGTGCTTTCAGTCATTTTCAGTCATTGTTGCTCATTTGTTGCTCTTTGGTATCAATAGTTTATCTTTTGCTTCCATTTGGAACTTGAATTTTCAAAACAAAAACAAAAGCAGACAATATAGATTACAAAAGCATGATGGGTAATTTTGATGCAGGAATTTGCTGTATATGTTTTGTTTTTCATTCATTTAAATGGTCATTTAATATGGTTATATTTAGATAGAATATAAATATAGTTAGGTGTGTAAAGTAATTTTGATATTGTTAAATGTATACTTGTTGCTGATATATATATCATTATTGCATTAATTTTATTTTATAAAAAAAAATACATGAATTTATTCCTCTAATATTTATTGTACGATTTATGCCTTTCAACTATTATGAGAAATAGCATAATTGTTTATTTTACATTATGTGCAGAGTGTGAGTGTAAAGAAGGGGCATAACTTTAATTTATGTGGTAACCTGAATTGTAGGGGGATTAAGGGGCATTCAGCCAAAAGAAACTTTGCTGGCTCTGGAATGTCAAAGATGCATTTTTGGCATACATTGAGTAAAATGAGTATTGCCAGGTGGTTATTGGAAAATGAAGTAAGACAAATAAATGATTTTTATTGTTTCACTTTCTGCTGAAAAAAAAGTGTAGACTGGGCCCTACTCAGGCTATAGAAGTTATGCTACTTAAAGTTTATGTGCATAGTATTTATAGATAAAAATATCTTTAAAAATGATCATCATTCAATTTCTCAGATTATTTGTGACAAAATCTGAAAACGAGAATAATCGAAACCAGGCCTTTACAGTGCATAATTAATATTCATGTTGCTCAATCAAATTTCAGTATATTATCTTTCTTCTTTAAAATCAGATTTTTTTATAAGAAATGTATCTCCACTTTTTTACTTTAATGCTTCAATTGTTTGCATATTAATACTTCATTATTTAATTGCATAAATTGTTTTTATTCGTTTATCACTTATTTTGACACATGTACAGTATATGTAGTGTTGCGCATGATTGTAAATTGAATCAAAAGTAATCTGAAATTAATGTTAATTTGTTTATTTATAAAAAAAAAACTTTCCCATTTTATGCAAATTTTTCATTGAATCTTGAATTTTTATCCAAGTTCATTTTGTTGAAATTGTCTTGTTACAAAAAAATTCATTTTATCATGCCGAATGAAGAAAATGTCAAAGTTTCAATTACAGGTTTAAACATAATGAGATAAAGTATTTTTCAGTTGCGGTCTTTATGGCTGAGTGGTTACGATCTCTGACTTTTTAATCACTTTCCTCTGTCCACTTTATGTTCAAATCCTGCATTGGATATTGTATTCCAGCTAGATTTTATAATGTGGTAGGTATTTTTTCTCAAATACTGGCTAATGTGTCTGAAAGTATGCATTTGGAGTAGATGCATGGTTTTTGTCAATAGTTAATTAGAAAGTTGACATAATTATAACTTTGTCTGTGTGACTTAAACCTTGACAAAATAGAGGGAGCAAACATTAATATAAAACCAAGGACCACTATTAAGATATCAGAGGGACTAACTGTTACAAAATGAAAAATATTTGCCCATATTTTAGCAATTATTAAATAAATGATCAAATGTAGATAAATATTTAAATTTTGACAGTCTATTATCATAAATATAAAAAAGTACAACTAGGGAGTAAAATGTATCAGCTGGCATGAGCTTTATCCAATCATTTGTAATAATAAATAGGAGAAATATTTGTGGGAGTAAATTATACTGGCTATGTTTGAATGTAGGATAAAATACTGTTTTGCTGTATAATGTATGATTATGTTTAAAATTATATGAAATACTACAAATTGTGTTAATATTATGAACTTATCACCTGGACCAATTATCATCATCATTCATTTATAGACATTATGTATTAAGAAATACTGTATATTATATATGCAATTATGTTTTATACACATAATTAAAATCATTATATAATAAATTATATTATTTTTATGGTGTCACAGAGTAATGTATTTGAACGCAAGTTTGCCATATTAAATTTGTTCTTGTATTACTGAAAAATTACTGGTGTGACAATACAGGTAAATTTTATTGTCGATGATAAAAAAAACATACATATAATATTATTAAAAGGCATTGTACTATGAACATGACAGTGGGTTCATGTTTCATATAAAATAATGTTCATTATATTATACTAGCAGTTAAAGTAAGCTGTTCTTCAATGTAATAAAACAAACAAACAAAATGTTTTATTTATGAGACATCAGCTTTATAATCGTGTCATATAGATATTATCCTTTTACCTGTATGTAAGTTTGATTGTGAAATTTGGGGGGAAAATTACTTATAATTCCACATATGAAAGCATATACAAACATTGTAAAGTCATCAGGGTATTTCTTTATAGATTAATCCTCAATTTATTATATCTTAATATGATATGTATATTTTTTTACTTCAAACTACTTGCATTTTACCCCTGTAGGTTCGAATCTGGCCAGGGACTTTGAATCCTTCTGTGTGAGGAAGCTATCCAGCTAGCTAATGGAACGTTGTTGTTCTACTCAGGTGCCCAGCATAAACCTGAATGAATGCCTGGAGGAGCATCTGAGATATATTTTCACCAGTAAAGCTGGAAAGTCACCATATTATCATTACAGTGCCAGTATGACTTAAAACCTAACAAAACAAAGAAACAAAATAAATAGTTCCTGATAGTTACAATATTTATCTCCCTTGCCATATGTGACAGCAATTTTTGGGATCAATATTCTATATAGTATATAATATGTTTGATAAAATCTCAAAGAAATCAATACACACAGCCAAGTTACGTGACTTGTCAAATTCTTAAATACAGATGCAAGAAAATATAATAGCAACGATACTTTATAGATTTTTATCTGTTTTCATGAAGATAATATAATTATGAGAGTTTTTTTTATCTTAAGCATAATTATAATATATTAGAAACAACCATTTAAATGGTGGCAAGGGGAGATAATAATTGCTATGTGAAGAGCTATATAAATATTTTCCCTCAGTCTATAAATACAGTGTATCTTATGATATATACTTATCCTTGATATATATCCTCAGTATTTATCCTTTTATGATATTTTGATATATATATATTTTATCTTCGTTATGATATCTATTGATATATATATTTACCAAACCACCCTTTTAAAGTTACAAGGTAACTGGTACCTAATCTAATCTACATTCTAACACGACCGGGTCGGACCCGCATTTCCCCTATTAAACATAGAAAAACCGAAAGTGTGTGTTATTATGCTATAAAATCACTGTTTGACGTTCTATATTTAGACGTGTGACGTAATCATTATACATGTGACATAACCACTAAAAAAATGTGACGCGCTGACAATAAGAACGGAAACAAATCAGGCGCTATTTAGCTAAATATCAGGTACGACAGCATTTATTTGTTGATGTCGTGTTAGAATCGAAATAATATATCCAAATCGGTGATTTTATTGCTTAATAACATCACTGTTTGTCGTTCGGATGCGCATCATTATATCACTCGGGCTACGCCCTCGTGATATAATTCCTCGCATCCGAACTCTAAACAGTGATGTTATTGAGCAATAAAATCACAGTTTGGGATATATTATTTCTTAATTAAAATGAAAGGATGTGTATACAAAATGGAGGTTTTGTCAGATGAGTTTTAAAGTTGCCAGTATGCAGTCAACCTCGGTTTACTTAAATACTAAGACTGTGTTATGACTATTAGGGTTCCAAATAAGCATTTGATACTGAATATTTGACCTTATGACCACCATTTTCATTTGATTGTATGTGTCATTTAAGTGCTATTTTAGTACAACAAGAAACAAGACCAGGTCATTTATTTCTATATGTGCCAGAAATCAGAACCATAACTGCCAAATGGTGCATGGCAACCTACTTTAAATTGTTTAGTGTTACATCATTTAATTTTTTTATTTTGCTAGCCCGTAACTGTTAAAAATTCATCAATGATACTTAAGTTAACACTAAATTTGTGAAGTGGACTTATCCAGTCTAAAATTCGGAACAGTCCATTCCAAGTTTAAGGGATCTCTATAACAAACTTCAAAAATTCAGCTACTACAAGTATAGAACCTTGACAGATGACATGGATGTGCCTGCTGGTTTGGCTATGTAGCCGTAAAATAGGTCGACCACATTTGGTTCCAGCAGGTGAAGGGTCAAGGTCATTTAAGAGTAATGACTGAGGTATGAAATTAGTGGGTGAAAGTGAACTTTTCTTGTTTTGTGTCCTAAATATAGAAAATTGAGCCGCATCACGACAAAACCAACATAGTGTGTTTGCGACCAGCATTGATCCAGACCAGCCTGCGCATCCGTGCATTCTGATCAGGATCCATTCTGTTTGCTTACCAACCCTATAACAAGTAGAGAAACTGATCGCGAAC
The DNA here is from genome assembly GCF_026571515.1 of Ruditapes philippinarum. Classification (NCBI taxonomy): domain Eukaryota; kingdom Metazoa; phylum Mollusca; class Bivalvia; order Venerida; family Veneridae; genus Ruditapes; species Ruditapes philippinarum. The sequence goes on along the minus strand of NW_026851848.1, from coordinate 18,594 downwards.
AGCATGGATCCTGATCAGACTGCCCAGATGCGCACAATGTAATTTTTGTCGTGACGCGGCTCATTAATATGTATGACTGAACTTCTTTTCTACATGAATGTAAATTTTTCTTGTTTATTTGACGGAGAGTTTTGTTTTTTGTTTTGATAATAGCATAAGAGATTAGAGATAGATTATTTATAAGTTTATTCTGGGATCATATACAATGTATGTACATTGTTTTGTTGAGTTAGCTTGATAATAGTTGAGTTTATTTACGCCTCATGTTGTGTTATATATAGACATCCACATTTCATTCAGTCTGATACCTCATATTTGATAGAATAATAATTTTGTTCTTCTTTTATTTGATAAGGAACAAAATTGTTTTATAGGCTATTTTTGATTAATCTTTTTCCTCAGAAGGAGCATAAAGTTTTCATGTCTGTTTTCTTATACATGTATTTTTTTCTGATCCTCAGTGTTTATGTTATTTCACTAATCATCATTTTTTCCTGTTTTTTTTTTACTCTTCAGTATAATTATGGAAGACCAACAATGTCATAATTAGAGAATTTGAAAAGAAAATTGTAATAATTTGTCTTTATTTGTATATTATGTATATGCATTATTTGTAGTCATATGCTTGCATATTTCCAACAAAACATATATGTTAAAATTATTGTGTTTGTTGTCATACAATTTTATTATGTCCAAACTTGATCCAATTCAGTTTGCCCTCCTGACATTTGCTATTATGTTGCTTTTTTATAGTCTTATTGTCATATTTGATGAGATTTTCCACAAAAAAGGGCTTTGATATTTAGGGTATATGAATAATAATTAAATAAGACACCAGAGAATAAAATGTTCTCTAGCAAAATATTTAACTGCTATTTATAGTAGGTTTAGCTATGGTTTCACGTGATATGTTCCATCGGCAGTGTTTTAGGTTCTTTTTGTACAATTACAGTTATAAAAAACAAATTATCTGATTTACGCGACCCACATGGATGATCAGTGGATTTGTTGCAGTCCTGATAATGTATACTATTTCATCCCTGTTCAGCTACAATCAAGTTTTTTCACTATACTTGTACTAGGTTGAACAACAGCATGGATCCTGATCAGACTGCGCAGATGTGCAGGCTGCCATGGTCTGGATCCATGCTGGTCGCAAACCCATTATGTTGGTTTTGTCATGACACGGCTCAATTATATTTTATAAAGATGCATATATTATACTGATTATACAGTTAGATCATCATTTAGTTGTGTACCTGTAAATGTGTGCTTGAATAATATAATTAACAATTTGGGTGATCATTTGATGTTTGTTTACGGTAACATTGCGTCACTGATAATTGTATTTACTAATTTTTCATTTACACACACCATGTTCCTGGCAAATATTTCTAAAGTTCCAACGGTACATATTTTTTAAATATGGCTCTTGTACTGTTTCCGATATGCTGCAGAAAATGGGACAAATATTTTCATAAAAATATTGCAGCATCGAAAAATTTCTGCAAAAATAAACCGAAAAGTTAAAGAGCTGCAATGGAAAGCTACATACCAACAGAGTCGACAAAATATTTACGTGGAAGGTGGTATATGTTTATAAGTAAAAAAAAAACAACAACAAGAAAAATACATGTACCATAAACGATAACACAATGTTAACGGAAACAAATGTCATGACTTGTTATCACCACCGTAAGTAAGGGAGTTTGATTGTTTGATAGCTTTAGAGACCAGTTTTAATGTTGTTACGGTAAAAAAATCAACTGAAGTTTACTAAAAATTTTACTGTCCAGTTTTACAAGATGACAGATTTAGTTAATCTGACAGAATTGTAAGTTTGTATCTCCAACACATAAAGGAAAAGGTAGTAGTTTTTGTTCAGAGGAAAATGTTACAATTTTTTTGTTAAGGAAACAAAAAGACTGCTTTAAAGGCAGGGGTACATTTCACAATGAATTTTTTTTGTATATTCTTTAAAGTAGATCCATGTTGTGTTAAATGTCTTTGGATGATTGTAAAATTTGAGCTGAAAGCTTTTTCTTTTAATCCAGATTTTATCCTGTTCACCTTTATGGTTATGTATATGATAAATAATTCCAATATATTTTGACAATACTTATTGCTGTTTTTTTTTTCAGAATGTAAACTTGTCTGCACTATTTTTGCATACTAACTTTCTTAATTTTGCTTGGAAAAAAGTAAACATATCAGAGTAAAGAGTGTGTAACTATTTTCTTAACAGCTATTTTCTAACTCGGATCTTTGATTTTCCTTTTTGGAAGACCTTTTGATACATAACAGATGCTATGTATTTTGATTCAGGATGCAATTTTATGGAGTTATTAATTTTGTATTACACATAGTTTTATATAAGCTTTGCTGAAACAAAGGTGAAAACTTTATATATACATGTAATATATTCTTGGAGTTACAGCCATATTAATTAACAACTCTTGTTACTCTCATGAAGCCTTTATGGTAAGGCTGTCATTGAAAAATAGTAATATTGATATATCTTCAATATTTAACAATCAATACAATATCAATTCACAATTTAGAATATTGATAAAATTGTAAACCCATTTCTTTATGTCATGTGAAAATATCACGCTAATTTGTGTGCAGGGAAAAAGTCACTTTTCTCCCCTTATCTTGCCTAGTTTAAAACTGGATTTAAATTTCAGAAGTTTTGGTTTAAACATATTTTATTTGTCACACAAGCATATTTACATACATAATATTACAATCAATATAAGAAAAGGATTAGACTGGAAGCAACCTGATGCTTATTGAAGTCTTTTTCTCTATGAACAGGGTCTTTCAAATAATTCTATTTGAAAGACCCTGCTATGAACAATAAATATATGTGCAAAATAAGCCGAAAGAAATTGTCGTTTTTTTACTAAGAAAGCTGGTATGTTACAAATCGCATCGAAAAATGAATAAATAAATATAAACCAATTTTTAAAAAGAAATGCAAAATAATACTATTAATGATAATAGTTTGATAAGTTCAGATAGACAGGGAAATGAGACAGAAAAAAAGGGGAAAAAAAACAACAGAAGAAAAGACCTGTGATTTAACCCTTAATGATAGTTGAAAACTGTTGGAGAGTCAAAGCGATTCGATTTTTTAGTATATTTATGAACTGCGAGGAATATTTTCTCTTATCTGAGTCTGTAAGTGCCGTGTTACCAAACAAAACAGTATTTAGTGAAACATGACAGTATGTGTTTATACAGTTTAGCAACTGAGGTCTTATGTTTTTATAAAGAGGACAGTCCAGAAAAAAAAAGACGAGTTGTTTCCCTTTGTCCACAGACGTAAAGAGGCGAAGGTATGATATTCATAGAAAAAAGGTTTTCAGCCAAAGAGCTACAGTTGGTTCTCAGACGTGTGTGGAAAATCTTGAGTTTTCTCTTGCCATAGTAAAGATATTTTGGTGGCTTTTGAAAGTTAGGGGATATACTCTGTTTAAATGACGATAATGTTGGAGAGCTTTGAAAATATCACTTTGAAGACTGTTAAGGCTCGAGTTGTGGATGGCAAGAAAGAATTATAATATAGCATGGTACAAGCTCTGGGAACTCGGCAACAGTTTTGATTTGATAGGTTATATGATTGTTCATTGGTGGAAACTTGAAGCATTTCAGAAAGATAAGGAGGGACAAGATTTTTGGTCATCTTATAAAAAAGAACAAGTTTGTGTTTATTACGACGAGATTCAAGGGATTCCCACCCTACCTCATTATTGACACAAGTTTTGTTGCACCCTTTACAATACCAGCTGCCTCATACTGAACCTTTTTTTTTTTGATTGTTTCCTTCTCTTGAGCTGAACAGTTATCAAAGTTTACATCACTGTATTCTAAGAGGACGAATGAAAGACATATAAATTTTTTCCGGTGAATGACGATCAAGGATAAATTTCAACTTTCGCATTACATTGATACGCTTGTAGGCTTTCTCAATTATATAGTTTATATGAATATTTCAGGTTTTTAAGATATAATTACAAGAAACATACTTTCTTTTGGTACTGTGTGTTTGTAAAGTATAAAATCATTATAGATCATGATAGCAGTTTATTATACATATTCAAGTGAACAAGCTATTGAATGCAATATATTAATGTATGGCCTATATTTAGCTTTCAATATATCTATACAAAATTTTCCATCAATGACAGCTCTTTCTCTGTTTATGGCTTAGTGGTCAATGTAACTGATTTGGAATCACTTGCCCATTTCAGTTGTGTGTTTGAATCTTATGTCATGTGTAGAATAGGCTAGCCAGCTAGCTATTTGAAGATATAATGTATAAATTATCACTTTAGTGCAATAACTGGTTAACTCCTTTTAAATTTAGAAGGACATAACTCATTACTGCACTAAGGGGATGATAATTATAGTTTTCTATCAAGAGGCCTGCTCATACATGAAATAATGCGCAGACGGAGGAGCAGCTGAAGTCTTCTAGCTAGAAAGTTGCGGTATGACCTTTACAGTGAGTGTTAGTGTAACTTGAGAGCCAATAAACCAAGTTGATCTCATATGTGAAACTGTGTACATCACAGATTCATCTCTATCTTCCTTCTTGTAATTTAACTTCTTCCAGCTAGTTTATGGAATACTGGTGATATTACTTAGGTGCGGTCGGGCACTTTAGGTCTTCCTCTTCCAATAAAGCTAGAAGGTTTCCAACTAATCTTAACAATGACGATGTGACTAATGTAACACAACCACACAATTGAATATAAATAACTTCCATTTCTTAAGAGCTTCCTTTTTCCATGAAATGTTGACATCAAGTAGAATTATATTGTATGTTAAGTTTATATATTTCCTGGAGGTATTTTTTAGTACAAAAATTTGCAATGTCTGTTCAATTTTGCAGTCCCTATCTTAATGTTTTGTACACTGTGCTTGAAATATAATGTCACATAGAATACGTAATGTCAGTCTAAAGTGCCATTGTTTATTGCAGAATAACCCATGTTTGAATGCTTTGATTTGATTCTTAAAATAGCAAATATGGCTTGAATATTATAAATTTCCATGATTTAATGTTTGTTTTTGATAAGTAACAGCACGCTTGATTTCATTCACTTAAATCTTAGCCAAAAAAAAAACAACAACAAAAAACACCAAAACAAAAACAACACTTAATATGTTAATTAATATACTAGTTATGATACATTGTATATGAAAAACTGTCAAAAATAGCATTATATGCATAGTGAAAGATATTTATTCCATTTAATGAAAACCAGCTACAAATTTGAATCATGCATGAAAAGGTTGTTTCATGCAAGTTGAAGGTCTTTTTTTAGACAGATGTGTAATATTTTCCATATTGACAACGAAATCAATCAAAAATGTACATTATCAGAAAAACTTGAAAATTTTTAAAACCCTAAAATTTAAATTTTATATCTGAAAATTTAAAAACCTTTTTTTTTGGCTTTTTTTTTTAATTTTAAAATAAAAATTAAAAAGGGAAATTTAAAATTAAACAAATTTTACAAATGAAAATATTTTTGTTTTTAATAAAAAAAATTCCATTTTTGTTTCTTTGCCCTTGCCCCAAAATTTTATTTTTTTGGTATAAACCCTCAGGGGGCTAACCATTGACTGAAAAATTTTCCCAAATGCAGCCAGGGGCAGCCCCAAGATCATCGATTTAATACCCTTTGCGTGTTTGATAATGGTCTGCACTGTTCTCTTGTCTGTCCGTACACTATTTTTTTTTTTTTAAAAATCCCCTACAAGTAATGGGTGGAAAGATGAACAAGTCTGTTTAAGATATTTAGCAGGACAAGGATTAAAGAATGACCAATAAGAACTTTGTTTTAGAAATTTAAATGACCAATAAGAACTTAAGTTAGAAATTGTTGAAAGAGTTGTAAAATAGAATATCTTAATTATCTTACACACATGAATAGTGTATGTAAAAAGAAATAAAAAGTTCTTGAACAAAGTACATGTATTATGCTTCTATTTAATGTACATTTGTAGGTTTTTAATCATTTTGCAATGATTTTGTGCACATGCTATTTGCTAATAAGTAAATAACTGAACATGTTTCTTTTCTCACTGTATTTTGGAAGTTTTTTTGTTTTTGTTTTTTCAAAAATATAAGTGATAATTTTGTTAACTACAGGAAGCTGATATATAGCCATATACATGTTAAAATTTCATAAAAAAACCCCAAATATAGGGTTAGATAAACAAAGTTGTTCTAAAAAGGGAAAATTTAAAAAAATTTTTTGTAAAGTTTTGTTTTAAAATTTTTAAACTTTAAAAAAAAATGGGTTTTTTTTTTTTCCCTTTTTTTTTCTAGATTTTCATCTCTTGATTTATTTAGCCCATTTCCCCAAATGGTTTTTTAAAGTTGGTTTTTGTTTTCCCCCCAACTGATTTTTTAAAATTTTTGTGCTGAAATAACTACCAAGGATTTAAAAAGACTTTCAAGATGTTTTCTTTTCATGTCTCTATAGTTGCTATCTAACATCAATGAAAAATTATAAAGAGCCCGTCCCCGACAAAAAAAAAGTAATGCGTTTTTCGCCAGCAATTTAAAACCAAAACCAGCCTGCCCCAAACCCCGCAGTCAGATTTTTAGGATACATGCTTGGTTTACTAAAAAGTTTCTCTTTCTTGTTTAAAAGGGTTTTTAAGGGAAAAAGCAGGGGTCCTGATTTTAAAACTGGCCCGGGTGGCAGGCTGGGTTTGGGTCCCCTGGGTGGTCGGGAAAAAACCCCAAAGTTGTTTTTTTTCATCCCCTGCCCCGGCCATTTTAATAAAATTTTTCCCAAAATTTCCCTGGGCCTTTTTAACCCCCATTCCCCCTTTTTTTTTATTTTTTTTTAATTTTTAAAAAATTTTAAAAGGTGAAAAATTTTTTTATTGAAATTTAAAAATGGGAAAAATTTTTTTCATTTCAAAAGCAATCAAAAGTTAAAACAAATCCATTTAATAATTTTTTAAAAATTTTTTCAATGGAAAATTCCCAAAAAAATTTTTGAATAAAATTAAAAATGAAAATTTTAATATTTTTTTATGTTTTTTCCCCAAAAACCAAAATTTTTTAAGGACCTTTAAAATAAAAAAAGAATTAAAATTTTTAATTTTGGGGCTAATTTTAAAAACGTCCCCTTTGAAACCCTGAAAAAAATTTTAAAATAAAAAAAACCAAATAATTGGTTTCTTTTAAAGAATTTTTTATCACCGGGTTTTTTTTCAAAATTTTTAAAACCCTTTTTAAGAAAAAAAAGGGCCACGGGTAGGGATTTTTAAAATTTTTTTTTTCCTTTGGGCTTTTTCTTCCCCTTAAATTATGGGGTTTTTTCCGTTCCCAAAACAATGTTTTTAAATTAAAAGCCTTTTAATTTTTTTTGTTTAAGTGGTTTCTAACCACTGGGGAATGGGTGAAAATTAACTTTTTGGGTTTTTGTGATTTCCCCAAAATTAAAAGTTTCCCCAAAACCCTGAAATTTTTTCAAAATTACCCTTTTTTCCATTAAAAAACCCCCTTTTAAAAGCCGTATCTATTCAAAATTATAGGGGGTTTCCCTTTTTACTTTTTATTTTCCATTTAGGTTTTGCATTTTTAACCCGGCCCTTTCAAATTTTTTTCCTTTCCTGCTTTTTTTTCTTTAAATTTTCCCTTAAAAAATTCCCCTTTAAAGGGAAAGCAAAAGCCCCTTTAAAAACTAAAAGAAACAAAAAACTGTTTTAAAAATAAATTTTTAAGGGAAGAAATTTTTATAGAATTGTTTGGATTTTGTTATCATGGTTGAAAGACTGTTTATAACAAAAAATATGTTGCAGTGGCATAAATTTAGTGTTGATATTTATACCATCTGCTTTCAGGTTTTGTATGGATCAGATATTTTATTCTATAAAAAAATAATATTTTGGAGAGCCTTTTATATTGAGGTTGTCTTTAACAAGGGTTTTTCTTTTCTTTTTCTTGTATGTAGGTGTAGATACATCATTGAGAATGTTCATGAACATTATTTAAAAGTTGGTATTTTACTTTTATTGTTACCAACTTTTTTATTGAATATATTGAGTTAAGATGTTGTATGAAGTAATTTATTTTATCCTGTACATGTAGAATACAGCTCTATTCGGTATTTGCAGTTTGCCAATTTATCTGTTATTTTCTTCCTTGAAATATATTGTTACTTGTGAACGAAAAATAAAAACTATATTTAACTATGAAAATTTTTACTTTTCTTTTCAATTACATCTGTTTTTGGGCCTGGAACTTTTCTTTCCGTCATTTGAACTTTTTATCATTTGTGTAAAGGGTTTTAAATGAGAGTTTACCCAAATTTGACATTCTTTGCATTGAGAGAGCTTATACCTTTTTCACCATTTCAAAACCCAATATTGAAAGTAATGCAAAATAACACATACATGTATTATATGTTAAGCTTTTGCGTACATTTTAAAAACATATAAAAAAACTCATCTATATTGCTGTTTGGGTCAAGGCCAACGTAAAAGACCATATTGACAGTCTTTCCTTACCCATCTATCTGATGTTAACTTTAATTCTGGCAAATCGCACACATCTTTTAAATTTCTGCCTGTACAAAAAACTTAATGATTTTCACGACCATATCACCAAAATACAATTTCCATGATCTTGGCAAGTTTACTTCAAATGTGGCTTCAGTTTCCCCCAAATTTTTTCCCTATTACCCCTTTGGAAAAAATCCTTTATGAATTTTAAACCTTTTTTTCCCGAAAATTGGGTATATTTTAAAAATTTTCCCTTTTTACCAATGGCTTCAAAATTAAAACACACTTAACCCCCTCAAAACAAGTTTCTTGGGAATTACCCTTATTGTGGGGATTTTTAATTTTCCCCATTTTTTTTCCTTTTTATCAAAATTGTGGGGGTTAAAAAATTTTAAGGGAAAATTTTTTAACATGTAAACTTCAAAATTCCCCCTAGCAACTTTTATTTTTTTGATGATATTTTCATAACTGGGAAGGTTTAAAACCTTGGATAGTCCTTTTTTTTCAGTTTTGTGAAAACTTGGATTTTAAAATGTGGGTTTACCAAGGGTTTAAAAATAGAAATTTTTTTCACTTTCTTTAAAACAATATTTATTTTTTAAACAATTGGGTTAAATTTTATTTTAAAAACAAAAAATACACTTGGTTTCCCTTTTACCAAAACGATGGGACCTTTTGGTGGAAATAAGGTTTAATGAGGTTTAGGTGAAAGGGCACCAAAGGGGAAAAACACAAATTTTTCTCTTACAGCCTTCTTTTATTGACCAAATTTTCTTTCGCATTTAAAAAGGGTAGATTTTGTAAGTATCTTCTAAAAATTTTTGGGTAAAGGGGGCACTGAATTCAAAGGGGCACAGGTGCTAAAAAATTTTTACACTTGCTTATACTGGAAAAATTTTTTTTAACATGGGGGAAAAAACCGGGGTTTGGGTAAAATTTTCCCCTATTTTTTCATCATAGTTTCAAAATTTTAAATGAATTTTAAAAAAATTGGGAAAGGGGGAAAAAATTTAAAATAAAACAAAGTACATGTATAATTTTTATACAAAAAAACATGTAAGCTCAAATTGCATTCTGCATATATGACAAATTATTGAATTATATGAATTGTTTCCACCGCCTTCTGTAAAACGATTCCAAAAGTGTCAAAATAATTTGGTCATGGCACTGTCTTCTGTGATAACATGCTGCATCAGGAAGCTGTTTTTTTTTCACTTTTCAGTTTGTTATACTTTTCCAATAACATTTTTGGTACAAGAATACGTATTACCTTTTCCTCGCCAGTTCTCTCGTCCTTAATACGCACATGCGTATTATTTATGGATTTTTGCCTAACTTTTGCGTCAAGTGTGTTAGGAAATGTCGCGTTTTCAAAATGACCTATTCTATTATAATCTGTCTTATTCATATTTTCTCTTATTCTCTTCATATTTGCTGCTTCTTGTAGTTCTGCTGCCCTGAATGTGACATTAGCAACTATTGTCTGCGCTAAGGTGGTGTTTGTTACACTTACTTCCGGTGTCACATTTCTTCCATGACTGTTTACAGTGTACGACTTTTTATCATTTATTGGAATTATGAAGAATATTGCAACAATAGTTACTAATACGACAATGGTCACCAACATACCAATAATTGCCACCCATGCAGCTTTGTTCACGTGTCTGTATGCATGTCTGTACTGACATTTTGACCAACTTCTTACAGACTTTAGAATAAAATAAAGGACAGCCGGAGTAAACACTGGATTTGTTGAAGATACTAATATGCACAACACAACGATTGCTCTAGGATATGACCTAAAAAGAATAGAAAAGACATAACAAAGCATGACAAATGAGCATCAATCTATGCCTTTGTTTAACATAACTAGGTCCTATGCATGCAATAGAAAAAGTAGACATTTAACGACCGCGTTCAGGTAGATACTGGGATTTGCAATTAAACTGAAAAAATGTTGGACAGATAATGAATGTTTGACAGAGATAGTGAATATTGGTCAGAGATAGTGAATATTGGTCAGAGATATTGAATATTGGGCATAGATAGTGAATGCTGGGCAGAGAAAGTGAATATTGGACAGAGCTAGCGAATATTGGGCAGAGACAGTGAATATTGGGCAAATATAGTGAATGTTTGGCAGAGATAGTGAATATTGGGCAAGAATAGTGAATATTAGGCAGAGATAGTGAATGTTGGCCAGAGATAGTGAATATTGGGCAAGAATAGTGAATATTAGGCAGAGATAGTGAATGTTGGCCAGAGAGGGTGAAAAATGCACAAAGATAGTGAATTTTGGGCAGAGGTCGTGAATGTTCGGCAGAGATAGTGAATTTGGACAGAGATAGTGAATATTGGGCAGAGATATTGAATATTTGAATAGATAGTTGATGTTGGACAGAGATAGTGAATGTTGGACAGAGATAGTGAATACTGGGCAAAAGTAGTGAATATTGGACAGAGAAAGTGAATATTGGACAGCGATAGTGAATATTGGGCAAGAATAGTGAATATTAGGCAGAGATAGTGAATGTTGGACAGAGAGGGTGAAAAATGCACAAAGATAGTGAATTTTGGGCAGAGGTCGTGAATTTTTTTCGGCAGAGATAGTGAATTTGGACAGATAGTGAATATTGGGCATAGATATTGAATATTGGACCGAGATAGTTGATGTTGGACAGAGATAGTGAATGTTGGACAGAGATAGTGAATACTGGGCAAAAATAGTGAATATTGGACAGAGAAAGTGAATATTGGACAGCGATAGTGAATATTGGGCAGGGATAGTGAATGTTGGACAGAGATTGTGAATGTTGGACAGAGAGGGTGAAAGTTGCACAGAGATAGTGAATATTGGGCAGAGATAGTGAATGTTGGGCAGAGATAGTAAATGTTGGACAGAGATAGTGAAAATTGGACAGAGAAAGTGAATGCTGGACAGATATAGTGAATGTTTGACAAAGATAATGAATGTTGGACAGAGATAGTGAATGATGGACAGAAATTGTGAATGTTTGACAGAGATAGTGAATATTGGACAGAGTTAGGGAATGTTGGACAGAGATAGTGAATATTGGACAGAAAAAGTAAATACTGAAAAGGGATAGTGAATATTGGGCAATGATGGAATATTGGACAGAGAAAGTGAATATTGGACAGCGATAGTGAATATTGGGCAGGTATAGTGAATGTTGGACAGCGATTGTGAATGTTGGACAGAGAGGGTGAAAGTTCCACAGAGATAGTGAATATTGGGCAGAGATAGTGAATGTTGGGCAGAGATAGTAAATGTTGGACAGAGATAGTGAATATTGGACAGAGATAGTGAATGTTGGACAGAAATTGTGAATGTTCGACAGAGATAGTGAATATTGGACAGAGTTAGGGAATGTTGGACACAGATAGTGAATATTGGACAGAGAAAGTAAATACTGAAAAGGGATAGTGAATATTGGGCAATGATGGAATATTGGACAGAGAAAATAATATTGGACAGAGATATTGAATATTGGGCAGGGTTAGTGTATGTTGGACAGAGATAGTGAATGTTGGACAGAAAAAGTGAATGTTGGACAGAGAAAGTGAATATTGAACAAAGATAATAAATGTTGGACAGAGATAGTGAATGTAGGACAGAAATAGTGAATGTTGGACAGAGATAAGGAATGTTGGACAGAGATAGTGAATGCTAGGCAGAGAAAGTGAATATTGGACAGAGATAGTGATATTGGGCAGAGATAGTGAATATTGGGCAAAGATAGTGAATGTTTGACCAAGATAGTTAATATTGGGCAGAGATAGTGAATATTGGGAAGATATAGTGAACATTGGACAAGAATAGTGAATCTTTGGCAGAGATAGTGAATGTTGGACAGAGATAGTGAATGTTGGACAGAGATAGTGAATATTGGGCAAAGATAGTGAATGTTGGATAGAGATAGTGAATATTGGGCAGAGATAGTAAATATTGGGCAGAGGTAGTGAATGTTGACAGAGATAGTGAATATTTGGCAGAAAGAAGTATTGAATGTTCGACAGAGATAGTGAATATTGGACAGAAAAAGTAAACGTTTGACAGAGATAAAGAATATTTGAAAGAGTTCGTGAATGAATTTTTGACCGAGATAGTTGATGTTGGGCAGAAGTAGTGAAAGTTGGACAGAGTAAATGTTTGACGAAATAGTGAATGTTTGACGGAGAGAGTGAAAGCTGGACGAAGATAGTGAATGTTTGACAGAGATAGTGAAAGCTGGTCGGAGATAGTGAATGTTTGACGTAGATAGTGAAAGCTGGGCGGAGAAAGTGAATGTTTGACGGAGATAGTGAAAGCTGGACAGAGCTACTGAATGTTTGATAGAGCGGTTTAATGTTGTGCAGAGATATGTGATATTGGTAAGAGATATTGAATGTTTAACAGGTAGAGAGATTGTTGAAAGGCAGAGTGATTGTTGAACAGACAAAGAAGTTGTTTGGCATGGATACTGAGAGTTTGAAAAGGAGAATGATTGTTAGTCAGAGACAGTGATCGTTTGACGGGGATCTATTCTGAATAATATCCTGTATGTACGTTTTTGATGATTATAGCTTATATATGCATTAATACGATATTCACAAATATTTTTAGAGTAATACAATCCATATATAGAAATGCTATATTTAAAGGCCTATTAAGCCCCAATAATGTTGTAGTATTAAATTTATTTCTTAAAAGCTATTTAATGTTGGTGTCATTTGCCATACAGCTGAGCCATACTTTGCTTCGTTTCTCTTTTTGAAATTGGTAAGGTTGTAGTGATTAATTATTTTGTATGGACGGCAAATTATGACTTCGTTTTACATTTGCTACCTTCGTAATTTTTGATAATAATTCCAGGAGGAAAATTATGGAATGTATTTTTTTTTTTTTTTTTTTTTTGAAAATGACTAGCGGATTTACGGTGCTGGAGTCCCATGTAACAAGGATCCTAAAAAATGTCGACTTTAGCTTTTAAACAATCAACCCACAGCTGAATGGTGAATTTCTCGCTAAATGCACCGAACTCGAACCGGGCCGAGCGAATTTCCCGCTAATTTGGCGTCTAAAAAAACGTCGCATTTTTACGGAAGTGCAGAATTTAAAACTCTGTTCATTAACCCGGCTATAACCGCATATCCCCGAGGTTGCTAGTTCTAGGAAATTTTAAAACAAACAATACATATCACACGGGGGAGGAAGTGTTACACGAAGGATGGAGTTCTTAATATAACTTGTTTGGAGTTCTTATGATAACTGTCACGGAGTTCCAGGAAAACGTTACGGATTTCTGTGGAAAACTTTTCTATATACTTGGAGAACTCGCGTAAATGATGGTTATTTTTAACTTTAAATGGGGAGTTTGAGGTGCTAAATTTAACTTTGATAATTAAGCTTGCCCTACATATTGTATTTTGTTTCAGAAAAATATTTTAGTCCATATTTCGTCGCCTTTTTAAAAAAAATCTGGTAGTTTTGAGAAAAATTACCAAATTACTTGTAATTCGTACATATTGACCTTTTCATTTGTGATCTTCACCGTTGCTATACATAATCACCTAATTATTATGGAGAGTTGCAAACATAAAGCCAAGGCTAATAAGTGTATACCCGATTTTTCAAATGTTACGGAGTTCTTGCGATAACTCAAAATATGTCCTGGAGTTCTTATGATAACTTTTGTTACTGCCAGTATGTTTTTGTGCTTAATCACGGCACGTTTAAGCGTATTTTATTAGTCAATAAGTGTGTAAATCATTATGAAGCATCCCATAGTACGCTTATCATTTGCACAAAAATTTGGTTATATAACGTTGGTTTTGATCGTGTTTTTCAGTTCAATAGATATTTTTCTTACCTCCGTTTCTTGTGTTTTTTTTGGTGTTTGTTTTTGGTCTTTTTGTGTGTGTGTGTGTGTGTGTGTGTGTGTGTGCGTGCGTGCGTGCGTGCGTGCGTGCGTGTGTGTGTGTGTGTTTTTTTTTTTTTATTTTATTGGAATGACTGTAAACATACTTGATGTACAGCATTTACTTACAGGATAAAAAGACGCTTTGAATTTAATACTCAAGCAGGATTTCGTCATATACTAGTATACATTATTCCTGGCAGTTTTAGAGAACATTTAGAACAAATTTCTAAAAGGTATCAGTTTTTTTCAATAGAAACGTATAAAAGTTCTATGACAATGATATGACGATAGAAAGTAAGTCTTCAATAAGATATGTGAGTCACCGTAAGGTTCATGCCGTTTTTATCGACCCTGTTCCTTTCTCTATTAAATCCAATGTAGCATCACGTGACGTACAACAATCTCCATATTTCGGAAAAATTACTGCATAACATTTTTCTTATCAAAGTTGGAGTCCTAGTTGTGGGAATTTTGCAACAACTTTTGCTGTAACTGATTTACAAAAATATATTGTCGAACTTCTTTCGCTCGAACCCGTAGGGCACGTGCAAATCTGTCGAAGAGATCGGTAGTAATCGGTTGATTTTTTATGCATAAAAAGATCATACATTTCGGGTGCATGGGTGTGAAAGGGTATCCCGGTTACATACGATACATGGTATATTAATGATACAATTTACTTAGCCGCTTTTGAGCCCAACTACTTATTGTCTGCTTTAGAAAAGGCGGTTGCTTAAAACATGTAACTGAGAAAAATGGTAAGTTTTAAACAATTTTTCCTTGGCGGTTTAAGCCATGTTACTGCTGAATACAGGTGACCGCTGATTCAGGTTTTCCTGAAGATTTTTGTTTGTTTGTTTCATTTTTCCCCCTTTTTTTTTTTTAAAAAGGGGGGCCCCCCCCGGGGAAAAATTAAAAATTTTCCCCCTTTTAAAAAAAAAAGGGTTTAAACCCCCCCCAAAAGGGTTGGGGAAAAAAAAAACCCCCCCCGGGGGGGTTTGTTTTTTTTTTTTTAAAAAAAAAAACCCCAAGTTTTTTCCCTTTAAAAAATTTTTTTTTTTTTAAAACCCCTTTTTTTTTTCCAAGGAAAAAATTTTTTTAAAAAAAAAAAAACAAAAATTTAAAGGGGGGGAAAAAAAAAGGGGGGGGGGGAAAAAGGGGGGGGGGAAAAAGGGGGAAAAAAAAAAAGGGGGGGGGGGGGGGGGAAAAAAGGGGGGGGGGGGGGGGTTTTAAAAGGGGAAAAGGGGGGGAAAAAAAGGGGAAAAGGGGGGGGGAAAAAAAAAAAAAAGAAAAAAAAAGGGCCCAAAAAAAAGGGGGGGGGGGGGGGGGGGGAAAAAAACCCCAAAAAAAGGGGGGGGGAAAAAGGGGAAAGGGGGAAAAAAAGGGGGGGGGTTTTGGGGGGGGGGGGAAAAAAAAAAAAAGGGGGGGGGGGGGGGGGGGGGGGGGGGGGGAAAAAAAAGGGGGGGGGGGGGAAAAAAAAAAAAAGGGGGGGGAAAAAAAAAAAAAAAAAGGTTTTTTTTTGGGGTTTTTTTTTTTGGGGGGGGGTTTTTTTTTTTTTTTTTTAAAAAAAAAAAACCCCCCCCGGAAAAACTTTTTTAAAAATTTTTTTTTTTGGGGGCCCCCCCAAAAAAATTTAAAAAAAAAACTTTTTTTAAAAAACCCGGGGGGGGAAAGGGGGGTTTTGGGGGTTTAAGGGGGAAATTTTTTTTTTTTCGGGGGGTTTTTTTTTTCCCCCAAAAAAAAAGGGAAAAAAAAAAAAATTTTAAAAAACCCCTTTTTTTTAAAAAAAGGAAAAAAAAAATTTTTTTTTTTTTTAAAAAAAAAAAAATGTTTTTTTTAAAAAAAAATTTTTTAAAAAATTTTTTAAAAATTTTTTTTTAAAAAAAAAAAAAAAAAATTTTAAAAAAATTTTTTAAAAAGGGGGGGGTTTTTTTTTCCCCCCCCCAAAAAAAAAAAAAGGGGGGAAAAAAAAAAAGGGGAAAAAAAAAATTTTTTTAAATTTTTTAAAATTTTTTTTTTTAAAACCAAAAAACAAAAATTTTTTAAACCCTTTTTTTAAAGGGAAAAAAAAAAAAAAGCCCCAAAAAAAAATTTAAAAAAGAATAAAATTAAAAAGGGGTTCCTAAAAAAAAAATTTTAAAAAAAAAAGGGTTTTAAAAAGGGGGTTTTTAAAAACAAAAGGATCCCGGTTTTTCCCCCCCCCAGATGGTTTTATTAAAAAATTTTTTTTTTTTTAAAAAAAAAAAAAATTTTTTTTTTTTTTAAAAATTTTGGTTTTTGGTTTTTTAAAAAAAACAAATACGTATGGTGGAGATTCTACAATAGTTTGGCTATTTTATGTCCGTGCTATAAGTTCAAATTATGCAATAAGTATAAAGTAAGTGTTCAATCCGTGCTCTGTTTCTACAGAAAATAGAAAACTTAAACGGGAGCGATAGCGACAGGAGAAGGTTGAACAGCTACGGAATAAACACTAACATAATTGAGCCGTGCCATGACAAAAACAACATAATGCATTTGCGACCAGCATGGATCCAGACCAGCCTGCGCATCGGCGCAGTCTGATCAGGATCCATGCTGTTCGCTTACAAACCGTATAACAAGTAGAGAAACTGAAAGCGAACAGCATGGATCCTGATCAGACTGCGCGGATGCGCAGGCTGGTCTGGATCCATGCTGGTCGCAAACCCATTATATTGGTTTTGTCATGACGCGGCTCATTTAGTGTCAAGCTTTATTTGGCTTCATTAATATTCACTAATTACGTCGCTATCTGTCTATTTCTACGAACGCGCTTCTATAAAGTAACTATAAAAAAATAGAAGGCGACCATGAACGGAATTTGATCTAGTATCAAAATTTGTTCTTCTATGAAAATAAACGCACATAATTTTAAGAAATTCAGTGTTTTCATTGGATGACAAATAGAGCTGGACACTAAGTTTTATTTTGGCTTCATTAATATTCACTTTATTAAGTCACTATATACCTGTCTATCTTTTCGGAGTACTTTGAAAA
This sequence comes from Ruditapes philippinarum, assembly GCF_026571515.1. Classification (NCBI taxonomy): domain Eukaryota; kingdom Metazoa; phylum Mollusca; class Bivalvia; order Venerida; family Veneridae; genus Ruditapes; species Ruditapes philippinarum. The sequence continues at coordinate 1,117 of NW_026851848.1, read as the reverse complement.
ATAGAAGGCGACTATGAACGGAATTTGATACAGTTTAATTCTATGAAAATTAACACACATACTGTTTAAAGAAATACAGCGTTTTCATTGGATGACAATAAATTTGAACACTAAAAAGTACTAAAGGCAAAATTAGATATTTGTGAAAGTGGAAAAATTTAGTCCTTACCTTTGATACTTGTAGAGCTGTGAGTTAATTGCATTTATTTGAAAGTAACTTTCAAGTCCGTAATGTTTTATCAAATCATTTCAAATATTCTATACTGTCAAAATTCACTTCTCCTCACGATACATATAATGGTTGTAAATGATTAATCCAGGAATATACAAAATAAAACCATTCTTTCATGTGTTATTGACTCATGGTCCATAAAAAAACATAACAATTATTTCTCCTCTTTATATCTACGTGAAAATACAACATTTAAAATCATTTTGTTTCTTCATGTTTATATCATAAAAGGTCAATTTGGAACGTTGTATTTGTGACTGTCAACACTATGTTACTGTAATACTGATTCGGCCAAGCAAACATAATCATGCATGTTTATTTTATATGTAACAAACAAATTAACATGAATCTAAAAATCACAATGATTCCTCTATTCCTAGGCCTGCTAGTGACAACTGAACCTACCCGAGCGACCAGTGCAGACCAAGATCAGCCGGCACATTCGTGCTGTCTCATCACGGGGTGCAAGGCATTAAATATAACATGAGCTGTTAGTTTGACAGAGTGCTCGGCTATTCTTAGTGCTTGATAGTAAAACAAAAGCTTGATAATGTGTAATTTTCTTTGTTCAAATAGGGCCATAGTTCTGTCAAATCCATGTTAGAGTCATTGGTCTTGGTTAATGATCTATAATACGCTAAAATAAGTGCGTGAATTGGAGATAATAACTTGCATATAATAACTTGCATACACACGCACGCACGCACGCACAATGTGTGGCGCTGACGCCGGGATAACTGCACTATAGACTATAGTTCTCCATATAAATGTACTTCGAATAGTCGAGCTAAAATAATGAATGGTTTTGTCCAGATTAGAAACATGGACAAGTTTTAGCGTTTTAAGGGTTAAAGAGACATGGCAACAAACGAAGTAAACATTTTT